>NC_057807.1:286378148-286385676 GCF_018294505.1 Triticum aestivum
TTTTGACCGTAGGAGGTCCGCTTCGTCTGTTTTGCGGTACGCCACACCCCTCCCGATCAACAGGACCCCCGTTTCGACTATAGGATGTCTGTTTCCTCCGTTTTGCGGTATGCCACACCCCTCCCGATCAACAGGACCCCCGTTTCGACCGTAGGAGGTCCGTTTCCTCTGTTCTGCGGTACGCCAGGCCTCGTTTCCATCGCATGTTCCGTCCAAGCCGGTTGGCTCCCACGCGTTCCGTTGCCTCCCGATGAACATGACGCATTCCGTTGCCTCCCCATGAACATGACGCATTCCGTTGCCTCCCCATGAACACGACGCATTCCTTTGCCTCCCCATGAACACAGCCCTCACTGTACGTATGCGTGACTAGGCGTTCGAGACCCCGCCCGTATGTACACATACATGGCCATATTTCTTTCTTGCACCCTAGCCGTTGTACGTACGTGTACATGCTACGTGCACGCCTCTACTACGACATGTACGTGCCTCTACTACGACACGTGTGCGCCTCTACATCGACCAGTATATATGTACGTACACGTTCGCGACCAGAATGACAACGCTATGTACGCTTCGACCAGGTGGGTCCCGACTGTCAGGCAGTTCCTTGCGTGCGAAAATGTAGCTGGTGGGTGCCAGCAGTCAGAGGGGCGAATCATTTGTTTTTTTGCCCGGACGCACTTCCTTTGCGTGCGAAGATGTAGCTGGTGGGTCCCAGCAGTCAGGGGGCGAATTGTTTTTTTTGCCCGGACGCACTTCCTTGCGTGCGAAGATGTAGCTGGTGCGTCCCAGCAGTCAGGGGGGCGAATCGTTTTTTTTACCCGGACACACTTCCTTGCGTGCGTAGATGTAGCTGGTGGGTCCCAGCAGTCAGGGGGAAACTTTTTTTCACGAAATACGATGGCCCGTCCGGTGGGTCCCCGCTGTTAGGTGGAGGAATCATTATTTTCCGCGTAATAAGGAGGCACTTCATTGCTGCGGCCGTGGACCCAGCTGTCAGCCTCTCCACGTACAGTCCACGTCCGATGGAAGTCGTTCCTTGACCATGTTGACCACGCCGCGCCGAGAGCACCATGGCGGTGGACGACGGCGAGGCCTAGGAAGGGGACGACTTGGAGCAGGGGAAGACGCAGCAGTGGATGCCCACGCGAAGAGGAGTATGAGGGTTCACTGGTTCGGCTGTGGTGTGAGGCTGCTGTCGTCGTAGATTAACAGGGGGTGTGGGTGAGTAGAGGGATGGCCTGGCCAGCGGTGGGAGTAGTAGGGGGCGGTGAGGCCTCCGCGGCATCACAGCCGGCCACGGGAGGCAGGAGCATGCGGCACGACTGGCGTTGGTTTGGGCGGCTGGAGCAAGAAGACCAGAGGTTGAAGAAGCACTACAACCGTTGGATGAACATCGTACGGTAACAAGAGCTAGAATCGTTCATATGGACTAAGTTGACAAAGCCCTCCGTCCCCGTCAACTTGGTAGGCCCACAAGTCAGCCTCCTAGTATGCTGGGTTCCAGCTGGCAGGGGGAGTATTCATTTTTTTGTGCGTAATAAGGAGGCACTTCCTTGCATGCGAAGATAGCTGGTGGGTCCGACAAGTCAGCGGGGGGCACATTTTTTTCGCAAAATACAAAGGCCCTTCCGGTGGGTCCCAGATGTCAGGTGAAGGAATCATTATTTTGCGCGTAATAAGGAGGCATTTCCTTGTGTGCAGCCGTGGACCCAGCTGTCAGCCTCTCCACACACAGTCTACTTCCGATGGTGTCGTTCGTTGACCACGTTGACCATGCCGCGTCGAGCTCATCCAAGGTGGTGGACGACGGCGAGGCCCCGGATAGCAACGAGCCCGAGATGGGAAGACGCGGGAGTAGAGTCGCAGACGGAGAGGTGTATGAGGGTTAACTGGTTCTAGTGCGGTGTGGTTCAGCAGTCGGTGGAGAAGAACAGGAGGTATGGAGGGTTGGGGGGATGGCCTGGCCAATGGTGGAGTAGCGCTTCATAGCGAAGCGTGCTAAGCAGAGCTACTAGCAGTAGGAGGCGGGAGGTGGTCCCGGCGGCGCTGGAGGAAGAAGACGAGAGATTGAAGATGGATGCCAACCGTTGGATGTAAATCCAATGGCTAACATGTCAGAATCATTTGTTGACTAAATTTACAACGACTTGCGTTGGCTTCGACCTATTGGCCCATATTTCAGCCTCCAAAAATGTGGCACGTATTCAACCCATTTTTTCAGAATTTACAGTCTTTTTTTGCGCGGTAGAATTTACAGTCAATTTGATCTTTTTTTTGAATTACAGCCATTAGCTGGGCTGGGTGAACAATTAATGTAGCTTTCATGCGGCCCATTTATTTTATTTCCTAAAAAATTACAGGCCATTTGCACTTTATCTAGATACACGATTTTGCTGGGCTGATTCTAATTATAATGTTGGGTTGGGCCAGCAATGTTATCAAAAAATAAAAAAGGCTGAGCATTTTGTTATAAATATATTTAAATAATAAGTGATATTATTACATTCGTCCTTAAATCTTACCAAGCTTTTGTACACAATCACTAGGATTTTCATGCCAAAAAAATCCAGGATTTTATTTGTTAAGAAATTATTTTTATAAGTTAATAAGATGTGGGATATTGTTTTCTTACATATGTAAGTATCTGTTAAATATATGATGACAATAAAAATAATATATAATAACATATAAAATAATTTAAATATATATAATATAGTTAGAAGGGAAACATAAGTTGTACCTGGCGTTCCTATTTTTATATAGAAAAATAGAACAGACCTCTGCGTTTTCTTCAAAAAAATACATAAATTGGGCTGCCAAAAATAAAACCTCGGATGGGAGGTCCATAGGCCGGTCGATACATGACGGCCCTAAGAAAATACAAACAGGCCCTCCCATCCGAGGTCGTGGGCTGCACATGTTAAAAATGAAAGCCTAGACGGGGCAGCCCAAAACCACGTCCAACACTTGCCAAAACTCCGTCCCTCATTTTCTCTGTGTTTCGCACACTCAACATTGTGTGGGCATTTTGACTGTGCATCATATGAAGATGTGCTATGCATGAATGTTGATCAGCATGATGTTAACTGGCTGGTAGTTCCATTTTCGACCACGAATAAAACTTCCAACATGATGTTAACCCTATTTGAAAAGGCCGTGTTAATATAAATGCTCTACCTCTGAAAGTTGCAGTTTCTTATCTGAAACTGAACTTGCAGTTTCTTATCTGAAACTGAAACTTGCAGTTTCTTCTCGTCTGCACTTTTATACTCCTATGAAACTACATTTTTTAAGTGCTAAAAATAGATCTCTAGAATTCATAAAATTCTTCATATGCTCAATACTGCAAATCTGAAATTCAAAAGACATTCATATCTGAAAGTACTCTCAAAATACACAACACAAAACACAATTCACAACCTGCAAATACTGACAACCCTAAGCTCCTCCTGACAATTCACAACTTGCCCGACTATTGGGCTGGGGGGCAGTCCCCTCCTATTCCTTGGCGGCAGACAGCCGCCCCGTGAGACAATGTGAACGGCGAGGGAGACGATGGCGGGGAAGCGTCGTCAGGCCAACTGCTTTTCTCCTCTTGTAGTTGGGTTTGGTCGACAAAGACTCCACTGGCTCGCTCTAGCAGGACACCCTCACAAACGGCACCCTGTAGATGCTCGATCCTTCAATCTCTGGTGGATGCTCCTTCTGGGAACGGTACTCCCACCACCGCTCCCTCACGATCGGATTCGGTGAATCCGTTTGCTCCATGGCCCAGAGGAGCAGCTCTATGTACTCCGGCACGACTCCCTCTGGGAGTATCACCCCCTTTTCGCTCTGTTGCAGATATTTGGCCATGGATGTCGCCATTGCCGCTAGTTGGTCCTTGTTGTCAAACCAAGACTGTATCTCCAACATCTTAGCTAGCTTCAGAGGGTCGCCATCTGCGATCCTCACGTATCGGTTGTACTCCTCCATCGATCTACTTCTCCACAACACCTTCACTCGTCGGCGGTGGTTTTTGAATGGAAGAGGAGAGGAGCGGCGCTGGTTTTGGATTAGAACGGGAGAGGAGCGACACTTGTTTTGGACTGGAACAGGAGAGGAGGGGTGGTGGTTTTGAAATGGAAGAGGAGAGGAGCGGCGCTGGATTTAGATTGGAATAGGAGAGGAGCGGCGGTGGTTTAAGAGGAGAAGAGCGGAAGAGCGACGCTGGTCTTGGAAGTATTTTTTTGTTGTTTTGCGTATTTTGGGTCAAAGTTTGACCACGTACTGTATGTGACAAGCAAAATGTGAATGCATGTCACCAAAAATTGTATCGTTTGGTTCGTATCTGAATGTACTTTCAAATTATATTATTTTTGCAACGTATAACATATATTTTATGTGTGAAAATCATGGTCAATTATGACCCAGAATAAAAGGGAGACTAGTTAATGTGGGGTCGCTTTCTTAATTGAAGGGTAAATTGATTTTGATTTTGATCCAGTCACAGCGCGCCGGCCCTCTCACCCAATCCTAAATCGCTGCCGCACGCTCCTCTCCCTCTTCTCCATTGCAAAACCACCTCCTCTCCTCTCCATCATCTCCATTCCAAAACCACCATCTCGCCTCTCCCTCTTCTGATCTTCTCCATTGCAAAACCACCTCCTCTCCTCTCCATCATATCCATTCCAAAACCACCTCCTCTCCTCTCCATCATCTCCATTCCAAAACCAGTCTTGCCTCTCCCTCTTATGATCTTCTCTCCATTGCAAAACCACATCCTCTCCTCTCCATCATCTTCATTCCAAAACCACCTCCTCTCCTCTCCCTCTTCTCTATTGCAAGACCATCATCTCTCCTCCCATCTTCCAAAGCTAGCACCGGACCACTCAGAATGACATCTATGGAGAGGATGCAGCAGCGAATCAGGCAGATCGCCGGCGGCGACCAGACAAAGTTAGCCAGGTTGAAGGAGATCCTTAGTTGGTTTTATAATGAGTGGGAGATTTCGAGGACGGTGCGGGCCATGTGGCAATGTATGCGAAAGAGCGAGACGGCAGCGATGAGGGCGGTGATGTACATGTACTCCTCGACGACAGTCACACCGCAGTTCTCCGAGTTCATCGAGTATCTCCTATGGGCGATGTAGCAGACAAATTCGCCCGAGGCGACAGTCAGGCAGAGGTGGTGGGCGTACAGGTTGAAGGTCGAGCACCCAGAGGATAACAAATTGATCGAGTATGGTGTGCCGTTCGTGAGGGTGCAGAGCCAGCTGGAGCCACAGGAGTATTCGTTCTCCCACCGCAAGAGGAGGCCAGATGGCGCGACGTCGCTTCCCCGGCGTTCTCCACGGTTCCCTCGATGCTCGCCTCGTTTCAACGGCGGCGGTAGGATTTAAGGTAAGCTTCGCACTAACCTAATCTTCCACCTGCTCATGCTTACAATCAGTGTGACAACTAATGAAAATCATGCTTACAATCAGTCTTCGAGTACTACGCCAATCACCCTAAAATAGCTTTGGACCTTTGGGTCAAAGTTGTGACACAGTGTACAAATAAAGAAAAATAGATTGGTGCTTCTTTCAGAAAAGAGTACTCCCTAGAAAACTGCCAATATAAGCTACTAGTATTTGGTTAGAGGATTTGCTGCCGAGAAACATCCGTCCACAGAGAGCGCCACACATCCCACTGGTTGTGGTGGATGCCAATGCGTGCATGCAGCATGGTTGGTGTCGGTAATTTTTACTTGGCACACCTCGCACTCTGAATATATGCCGGTTCCATACGTACATTTGTGCAGTTCCACCAAAATGCAGCTGAATAACCCTATTTGCACAGATAATGAAAAAGCGTGATTACATTATAGTGGCACTAGTTGATGAAACACACAAAATAAATAGAAGAAAATATTGCGATAGTATCATAGTATGCCATGCTGCGAGGGCGAGATGGGCCCTGCGACGCCTCATATGGTACGCCTCATACTGGACATCGTCCCAAGTCTCCCAGATACACCTTCTGCCAGTGATGAACATCAGTGTACAACAGTAGTACAAGGAGGCGCCTTGAGACATTCAAATCTCTATTTTTGTACATATCAACTAAAATTAAGCACCCCAGTTTCCAGAAACGCTTAAACATTAACAATGGGACTAGTTGATGAAACATACTTTAACAAAGAGAAGCACTTTCTTTATCTACATTGGAAATGAAATGATAGAGATGACATTCGCTCTATTTTAACTGTATTATTACTTCATTTTATCAGTGACACTAGGGTCGAGCAGGTGGCAAACGAGGTCTACCGTGCGTCGCAAGGATGGAGGCCGGGGGTGCTTAGACTGGGATGCTGAAGCTGGCTCTTTCAGTCACCAACATGGATGATTCAATTCATGGGACCTTTTGGTGCAGTTCACCTAAAATGAAGCAATCTCCCGTGAGCTAGCAGCTTCTTCTTCAATTTTTTTTAAGAAAAGGACTCCAGCCCCAGTTCCATTTCCATCAGAAAACGAAACCCACAGAGCTTCTTCTTCATTAGTTGCAATAAAATTGAGCAACATCAAGGTTGCTTGTGAAGCTCCTGGAATGCTCAACTATAATTTTGATATCATTTGTGCAGTTCAACTAAGATCGAGCATGAAATCTATATCTCTGTTTGCACAAAAAAGGTGGAAAGGAGGGTGACTAACAAGTGATGAAACATGCATCAAATGAAAAGAAGCATGTTCCTTATCTGAATGGCAATCCTACAAGTACAGTAGCAATTTATAAAGCAGAGGCATTGCTAGATATTAGTGTGGGCATTAGGATTAACTATGACAACCGTTAAATACGACATTACTTTGGGCACGGGAGAGTAGGCGTACCAGGACAGTTGCATTTCTAATGAAAATAACCAACTTATCTTAATGGGAAATTTTAGCAGGACATGTAAAGAAGTGCCATTGATTCATATTACTGGAGGCATTACATTGAAAACAACATTGGTTTAACATGTCCTTACTTCTAACAGTGCGACTGCTACATTTTACCAGTGGCATTACATAAGAGTGGCTCGGGGCAACAAACATCAGAATAGGATACCTGGGTTGGTCCCATTTTTGTTCAGTATACCCACCTTATACTGTGTGAGGCTAGCAAATCTAGTGCTGGACTTACACTGTTGACTTGTCCCCCAGTCCCCACTTTCTTTCGTTTTTCAACCAATATATCGGGTTTATATTGAGTTTGTACTGCGTTACCCTTTATTTCCCTATTAGACCTAGAGACCAGTTGGATAGCCAGTCTCTGCTACTTTTCGCCCCCATTATTTCCTCTTTCGACCAAGTCCTAGATTCAGGTAACAAATCCTCCCCCACCCCCACCCCCTTTCTTCCTTGTTTGAACCAAGTAGTACTAGATTAGAGTGCATGAACTAGTTTTACCTCTTAAACGTAAAAAATTAGGTGGTTTTCGAACAACCGATCGATCCTATCTACTAGGGGGCCTGAGAAATAGTAAAAGTTACAAATGCAGTGATGTCAGGAGCTCGGGAAGTAGAG
>NC_057807.1:286386180-286399452 GCF_018294505.1 Triticum aestivum
CCCCCAGTCCCCACTTTCTTTCGTTTTTCAACCAATATATCGGGTTTATATTGAGTTTGTACTGCGTTACCCTTTATTTCCCTATTAGACCTAGAGACCAGTTGGATAGCCAGTCTCTGCTACTTTTCGCCCCCATTATTTCCTCTTTCGACCAAGTCCTAGATTCAGGTAACAAATCCTCCCCCACCCCCCCCCCCTTTCTTCCTTGTTTGAACCAAGTAGTACTAGATTAGAGTGCATGAACTAGTTTTACCTCTTAAACGTAAAAAATTAGGTGGTTTTCGAACAACCGATCGATCCTATCTACTAGGGGGCCTGAGAAATAGTAAAAGTTACAAATGCAGTGATGTCAGGAGCTCGGGAAGTAGAGCAAGGCCGGTTTCGAAGGAAGTTATACCTGATGGTCGTCGGGATGTCGCTAGGTGGGCGGCGGGAGGCCGGATCTGCCCACACTACGACAGCGAGGAAGAAGGGGTCGGAGGCCCTCCCTCGCCAGCGGTGCTTGGGAGAGAACGGCAAGGCAGGCTGATCGGGACGCGCCTAGCAGTTGGTAAGAGTTGTAGCCAAGGACGACCGCGTGAACATTGCACCTTCTCACCTTCCCCGGCGGAGAGGATCTGGTTGGATCTGTGACCAGCGGTGAGCAGAGAGAGAGAGAGTGTGTGGCCACCGCTGTCGTGTTTAGATCTGGAGAGGCCAAGACAGTGTGAAGAGAGCAACACTAGCAAGCAAGCGCGGAGTCTCCTGCCTATATAGTGGAGTAGTACTTAGTTTTCTTTTGTCTACCGGAGCCGGCTTGACCTCGTCAATGACTGTCGAGAAGTCTTCATGCACGTGACCCGGAGGCGCAGTTGTCGTCATTTTGATCTGAAGCGCCAGATTATAACATATAACACGAAAAAATGCCACATGACAAGAAAACAAAACCTCACTGCCCAAAGGAGACAACATGAATCCCGACGAACAAACTAGACGAGGAACAAAGCTCAAATTAAAGATAAACTCGTAGAAAAGGGGTCCGTCGATAGATGTCCTAATTAACATAGCCGGCTTGACCTAGATGGCAGCCGAGTAGTCACTGTTCGTGCATGTGCCCCCAATGACTAGCCCAACTCAGTTGTCGTTGTTTAACCCTCGCAGTGATCCGAAGCACATGACACATAATTTTGTGAGATGACAAGAAACCTTTTTTTAGATTTCTCACCACAACTACAGCCATGTACAACACAGCCTGCACGATATGTAGACGATAGCCAATCCAGGCGTGTCTGCTGGAGTCTGGTCACATGCATGGACGAACTGATCTTCCATGTCTTGCAGGGATCGTCTAGGCACCAACGTAGTACAACACTTCTCTAGTACTATCGCTCGTCTCCCTCTTCTATTAAGTCACCCGACTTGCGGGGCCGGGGAGTGTGCCTATGGTTGGTTCTCAATTGCCGTCCCACATGTGTGTGCGAATGCAATATGACGCGCGTTCCATTCGGAGAGCAGTGTGCCAGACCGATCGACCGTCTGGGGTGCGACGCGAACGCGACGGGCGTGCTGTATACTCCATACATGTGTACTGCCGTTTTCTAGAAGCTTTTCTCCATGGCGCGGGCGCAATCCATGGATACAAAATTAGTATACTGTATACTATTTAAAAGTTGAGGGCGGGGCTTTTCCTGCTCGGTAGGCGGCGGGACAGTTTTGCCTAGACGGTTCGACAGAGACGCGAGAAGACGAGGAAGTAGGCTACTGCAAACGTAGGGTTGTGTGATTTGACCGCGAGTTACTGCTGGATAGGTGGGGCCCCGCGATTTGACTTGCCATTATCAATTTAACTGCGACGCTACGACCGGCGTGAGTCTCCCGATTCCTGACCACCTCCATACATGTGCCTCTCCCAATGCTCCACCATGTAGTAGTAGAGGCTGGCTCTTGCATGAGAGCCCACTTCTCCACTTTTTCCTTGCCTCTCTTTCCACCACATATGCAAAAATGCCATGTAGAGCACACTATTGTACTTACTTGCTCCTATAGGTGCTTAAGCTTGCCACATAGGCATAAAGTCTGATGTGGCAAGTTAATCAAGAAGAAAGAGACTAGTTTGGTGACCCAAGGAAGAAACGATGCTAAGCGCGTGTACCTAGGTGAAAAGACAATTTTGAGTCTATAGCTAATTAAATGAAGCAAACTTAGCAACACCATTTCATTGGAAGAGGTCACTCCTTGGCAAATGCAATAAATACTAGTACTCCCTGTGTCCCATTATATAAGAATATTTTTGACACTACACTAGCTAGTGTCAAAAACATTCTTATATTATGGGATGGAGGGAGTACGAAGAAAGAGATAGAGAGGAGTAAAAAAATACACTTATAGCCAACCTTGTTGTAGTATGAGTGACTAAGTGATGACTATGTATGACATGCCAACATCAGATAGCCTAACGCACCGTGTTAAATCTCCAAGGGAGTGACCGCGCGAGCGACGCGACGGTCGTGGTAGGCGCGACCATGATACGGGCTGCTGGCAGCCCTTGGATCTGAGATCAAATGGTCGCATGCTAAGTTGCTGAAAATTTTAAGAATAACCCTCCATGATAGGATATTCACCCATTGGTCTAGAATCACGCCATGCAACCATTCGATCTCCAATCCAAGGGCTCTCGGAAGCCCGTATCATGGGAGAATGGAAAGCCACTACCCTGCCATTCGCACGCTGGCAGTTCGCTCCTACTCTTTCCCACACGTCCTTTAATACTACGACGGTTTGCTCCTATTCGTCACGTCCATTCACATTATGGCAGTTCCACTAATCCTAACCCTCCTCCCAAATCCATGGCGTCCCAAATCTCCCCGATCGGCGATGAGTACAAGGTTAGAACTATCACCGGCGATGAGTTCGATGTCATCTACACCCATACTTCTGCGACGGTGAAAGGATGCCCTTCTCACTTCAGACACATGTTCGAAAACTCACATGATGAGTGGGTCGCTGCTCTAGATGTTGAGTATACCACAGTCGTGGGACGAGAGAAGGGTCTAAAGGACGAAGAGAGGAAGAAGCCCGCCGTGATCCAGGTTTGCGTACATAACATTTGCTTGGTCTACCACATATGCCATGCCGACGTTGAGTGCCAGGATTTTAAGAACTTCCTCGAGGACAAAACGGTCAAATTCGTTACTGTAGACTTTAAGAACGACAAAGAAGTCCTGCGTCGGATAGGCCTTGTTGTAGGCAACCCCTTCGACCTCCAGAAGAATCGGCTGGTGCCCTCTCGTCAGCCCTCAATGCTGACCCTGGCAGGAGCCATGGTTCATCCTTCGTATCGCAAACTGGAGAAACCTCATTACACGTTTCATCGTCATGCATGGCAGCGGAATGTACTAGATATAGACCACATCCAGTACGCTGCAATGGATGGCTACCTTTGTTTCAATATCTACAAGGGTTGGATGAAGAGCAACAGCCAAGTTGGTGGTTCAAGCAAAGAAGTATCGGCCAAGAGGAAGAGGGACAAGAACGAAGTCGAGGACGTGGACGAGGACTCCGAGTAAGGTGGCAGTGTCGTTGCTCATGGCGGTTCTAAACTTCTAGTCCAGTGTCTACCGGATTAGTTGCATAGTTTAATTTCAGGTGTGCTTAGTTTAATTTGAGGGGTGTGTTGTGCTGAGCCCCCAGCAGAACTATGTTATGTTTCTTCTCGTTACTTTAACTCTTCAGTATGTACATACTAGTACTAGTATTTCTTTAATAGAATTTAGCACCCCAATTAAGCATGTACTAGCTTTTTTAATAGTACTATATGCATAATTTGGCGACGAGCGCTCTCTATATGTACCACCTTTTTTAAAAATTTCAATTTTTGCTCCATGGCACAATCCATCGATAGTGGAGTACTACTGTACAAAAGTATACATTTTTTAAAAGGCTAGCGTACTGTTCATCACATATATATATAGCCCGTTAAATTCTCAACCTAGAACGACGTGCATGCCATGTAGTAAACCGATCCGGAGGAAGTATAGTAAAAATGAGGTGATTTTACCCAGCGATCGGCGGGGGAGCATGGCCTGTCATGCGGTCCCATGTGTCATGATGTACCAAGGCGATGCGCTTGTCCCTCTTGAGGCAGAAGCAATACTAGTACGTGGGTTGAGATGATGTCGAACCGAAGTGTGAAATAATGATTGCTTCGTCCGTCTGGGAAGGTGTGGCATTGTGATTTGACGTCTCATTGTTCATTACTAACACTGGGCCGGTACGAGTGGGGTGCGTCCCCCCTGCTATTCCGCATTGTTATTTGGTGCTTGACACGTCGACCTAGTTGCACATGAGATGACCCCCACATCCTTTGTCAAAATAAACAACACCCCGATCAATGCATTTCACTCTTCCATGCAACGGACGGGCACCTTGCTCCTACAGGTGCTTAAGCTTGCCACATAGGCATAAAGTTTGATGCGGCAAGTTAATCAAGAAGAGAGAGACTAGTTTGGTGACCCAAGGAAGAAACGGTGCTAAGCGCGTGTACCTACGTGAAAAGACAATTTTGAGTCTATAGCTAATTAAATGAAGCAAACTTAGCAACACCATTTCATTGGAAGAGGTCACTCCTTGGCAAATGCAATAAATACTAGTACTCCCTGTGTCCCATAATATAAGAACATTTTTGGTACTACACTAGTGTCAAAACGTTCTTATATTACGGGACGGAGGGAGTACGAAGAAAGAGATAGAGAGGAGTAAAAAAATACACTTATAGCCAACCTTGTTGTAGTATGAGTGACTAAGTGATGACTATGTATGACATGCCAACATCAGATAGCCTAACGCACCGTGTTAAATCTCCAAGGGCACGACCGCGCGAGCGATGCGATGGTCGTGGTAGGCGCGACCATGATACGGGCTGCTGGCAGCCCTTGGATCTGAGATCAAACGGTCGCATGCTAAGTTGCTGAAAATTTGCAAAATAACCCTCCAGGATAGGATATTCACCCATTGGTCTAGAATCACGCCATGCAACCGTTCGATCTCCGATCCAAGGGCTCTCGGAAGCCCGTATCATGGGAGAATGGGAAGCCACTACCCTACCGTTCGCATGCTGGCAGTTCGCTCCTACTCGTCCCCGCACGTCCTTTAATACTACGGCGGTTCGCTCCTAGTCGTCCCGTCCATTCACATTACGGCAGTTCCACTAATCCTAACCCTCCTCCCAAATCCACAGCGTCCCAAATCTCCCCAATTGGCGGTGAGTACAAGGTTAGAACCATCACCGGCGATGAGTTCGACGTCATCTACACCCGTTCTTCCGTGATGGTGAAAGGATGCCTTTCTCGCTTCAGATGCATGTTCGAAGACTCAGATGATGAGTGGGTCGCCGGGCTAGATGTTGAGTACACCACAGTCATGGGACGAGAGAAGGATCTAAAGGACGAAGAGAGGAAGAAGCCCGACGTGATCCAGGTTTGCGTGCATGACTTATGCTTGGTCTACCACATATGCCATGCCAACGTTGAGTGCCAGGATTTTAAGGACTTCCTCGAGAGTAACCTAGTCAAATTCATTACTGTAGACTTTGGTAACGACAAAGAAGTCCTGCGTCGGATAGGCCTCGTTGTAGGCAACACCTTCGACCTCCAAAAGAATTGGCTGGTGTCCTCTCGTCAGCCTTCAATGCTGACCCTGGCAGGAGCCATGGTTCATCCTTCGTATGGTAAACTGGAGAAACCTCCATACACATTTCATCGTCATGCATGGCAGCGGAATGTACTAGATATAGACCACATCCAGTACGCTGCAATGGATGGCTGCCTTTGTTTCAATATCTACAAGGGTTGGATGAAGAGCAACAGCCAAGTTGGCGGTTCAAGCAAAGAAGTATCGGCCAAGAGGAAGAGGGACAAGGACGAAGTCGAGGACATGGACGAGGACTCCGAGTAAGGTGGTAGTGTCGTTGCTCATGGTGGTTCTAATGCAGTGTCTATCGGAATAGTTGCAAAGTTTAATTTCAGGTGTGCTTAATTTAATTTGAGGGGTGTGTTGTGCTGAGCCCCCAGCAGAACTATGTTATGTGTCTTCTTGTTACTTTAACTCTTCAGTAAGTACATACTAGTATTTCTTACATTTCATCTTTTAGTTGGTATAGTACTACCACTCATTTATTCACATTATATACGTACAATATATATGGCCAACATCATATAGCCAGCAATTTAGTTGTCAAAGAATTTCAGGGTGCTTAGTTTTGTCAAAGAATTCCAGGGTGCTTAGTTTTATTTGAGGGGTGGGTTGTGCTGGACACCATTATTGTGACTAGCCTTTTTAATAGTACTATATGCATAATTTGGCAACGAGCGCTCTCTATATGTACCACCTTTTTTTTAATTTCAAGTTTTGCTCCATGGCGCAATCCATCGATACTACTGCTGTACAAAAGTATACATTTTTAAAAGGCTAGAGGGCGGGGCAGTCTAGCTTGGTCGGTTTCACGAGAGGCGAGGGCCTTTGTGATTTGACGGCTCATTACTGCTGGAAGGCGGGGCCTTGTGATTTGACTGCTCGTATAAATGCGCCGATGACCTGATCGAGGAGTGATAACCCACAAGTATAGGGGATCGCAACAGTTTTCGAGGGTAGAGTATTCAACCCAAATTTATTGATTCAACACAAGGGGAGCCAAAGAATATTCTCAAGTATTAGCAGCTGAGTTGTCAATTCAACCACACCTAGAAACTTAGTATCTGCAGCAAAGTGTTTAGTAGCAAAGTAATATTATAGTGATGGTAACGGTAACAAAAGTGAAGACAACAAAAGTAATGTTTTTGGTATTTTGTAGTGATTGTAACAGTAGCAATAGAAAAGTAAATAAGCGAGAACCAGTATAAGGAAAACTCGTAGGCACCGGATTAGTGATGGATAATTATGTTGGATGTGGTTCGTCATGTAACAGTCATAACATAGGGTGACACAGAACTAGCTCCAATTTATCAATGTAATGTAGGCATGTATTCCATATATAGTCATACATGCTTATGGAAAAGAACTTGCATGACATCTTTTGTCCTACCCTCCCGTGGCAGCGGGGTCCTAGCGGAAACTAAGGGATATTAAGGCCTCCTTTTAATAGAGAACCAGAACAAAGCATTAGCACATAGTGAATACATGAACTCCTCAAACTATGGTCATCACCGGGAGTGGTCCCGATTATTGTCACTTCGGGGTTGCCGGATCATAACACATAGTAGGTGACTATAGACTTGCAAGATAGGATCAAGAACACACATATATTCATGAAAACATAATAGGTTCAGATCTGAAATCATGGCACTCGGGCCCTAGTGACAAGCATTAAGCATATCAAAGTCATAGCAACATCAATCTCAGAACATAGTGGATACTAGGGATCAAACCCTAACAAAACTAACTCGATTACATGATAAATCTCATCTAACCCATCACCGTCCAGCAAGCCTACGATGGAATTACTCACACACGGCGGTGAGAATCATGAAATTGGTGATGGAGGATGGTTGATGATGACGACGGCGATGAATCCCCCTCTCCGGAGCCCCGAACAAACTCCAGATCAGCCCTCCCGAGAGAGATTAGGGCTTGGCGGCGGCTCCGTATCGTAAAACATGATGATTTCTTCTCTTTGATTTTTTTCTCCCCGAAAGCCAATATATGGAGTTGGAGTTGGCGTCGGAGGGTCTCCAGGGGGCCCACGAGGTAGGGGGCGCGCCCAGAAGGGGCGCGCGCCCCCCACCCTCGTGGACAGGGTGTGGGCCCCCTGGTCTTCATCTTTGGTGAGGATTTTTTATTATTTTTTCTAAGATGTTCCGTGGAGTTTTAGGTAATTCCGAGAACTTCTATTTTCTGCACATAAAACAACATCATGGCAATTCTGCTGAAAACAGCGTCAGATCGGGTTAGTTCCATTCAAATCATACAAGTTAGAGTCCAAAACAAGGGCAAAAGTGTTTGGAAAAGTGGATACGTTGGAGACGTATCAAGGAGGAGCAAAGAACTGTGCGGTATACTCAAGTTTTCCACTGGAGTAGTATTGCGATGGAGGAGCACGACACACGGCAGCCCAGTGCCATATGGCGATAAAACATGATCTAATTTGCTAGTCATCTCATTGTTAGCATTGTTCTATTCATTCCCTCAAAAAACAAAAACCATTATTCTATTTATGCCTCGCAGAGAACGTGACACGTGCGGCGAAACACCCGAAGCAAAAGATGAAACATAGCAGCAAAAGAAGAAGGAAGATTATCACCCCAAATGATCTAATTCGCCGCGGAGTCGTAACTACTTCTTCATCGCCTCCATGACCTCCATCTCCTTGCGCGTCTCCTCCTCCATCTTCTTCATTCTGTCCATGACGCGGGATTTCTCGACGCGAGCCTTCATCATCTGTTCCATGGCCGCATTACGTACCTTGACAGCAGCCGGGTGCTCGATGCGGAGCTTCACCAACTCCTCCTTCTGTTCCATGACGAGGGCCTGCAGCATCTTCATCGAGGAACTACTATTCTCATGCAGCTTCTTCCAGCCGGCGTTCTTCTCCTTCAACAGGTCGATCTCGTGGCAGAGCTTCGCCTTGTCCTCCTGAAGTCGCAGGATTTCGCTGGTCGCCTTCTTCTCCGAGGCAATGCTCTTCTTCAGCAGCATCACCATGCCGGCGGTTAACTCCCCCCGCTGATTGAGCTCAGCGGGCATGTCATCGAGGCTCTCCTTCAGCAACTCTGTCAAGCCTTGGATGAACTCCTTCTGCTTATTGAGGTGCTTATTGAGCTGATCGGGCATGCCGTCGAGGGATAACGACTCCAGCTCCGCCGGCTCGGCATGTTCGCCTCCGCGGCTAGGGCGCTCCTAGGAGCCATCGCCTGCCTGTGAGAGATCTTTTGAGGTCTCTGCGTGGCGGCGAGCCCTCTCTTTTCTTTCCGCAGCCTTGGTTGCCGCTCCCTTGTTACGAGTAGTTCTCGACTAGAGCTCTGCTCACCGGCCATGGCAACAACGGACGAAGAATAAGCACTTAAGAGGAGGAAAGGTAGAGTAATTTTCGGTTAGGTAGTTCCCCTTTTTATAACCTAAGTACTAGCACTAGTAGTACTAAGACCTGCATAGTGGGAACACGTTCAGGTTTGGTATGTAGTACTAGTAGGTGTGAGCAGGCTTTCGAATGTGATGGGAACAAGGTAAATATTAATTGATGGTTTTGGTTTCGAGGCCCAAAACGGCTCCCGATGAGTTTAGTGGAACATAAATTTCAAGTAGACTACACTGCTCAAATGCGTAAATATTATGTTACTGTCAAAAATTGGCACAAAATAGGAAGGAGACCAATGGAAGTACTACTAGCAACCCACGATTTAACTACTCGCATGCGTGCAATGGAGTAATAATGTCTTTCTTCCGCCCTCACGTCCACTCAATTTGCATGCGCTGTATTAATTGACCATCAATGAAGTGAACGACTTTACACGCGTCAAATTATCACATGGGGTGGATCTTGGTACAAAATTGCGTCCGCCCGTGTACCCGCATGTGCGTGTGAGGGAATGAGTGCGTGCGTGGCGTGCGTGCACATCTTCGCTTCGTGCATGTACCGCCAGTATGGCTCAGGGAGGACGAGTACTTCCTTCTGGAACCAGCAGCACGTCACTGTGATCAATCCACGCAAGGAGGTCGCGACAATGCCTCCACATGTGCCACGTGGCTTCATGAACTATAAGAGAGACACTGTGTAGCATGCCATTGGTATTCTAATTTACGTGTTTTGCACATACTCGAAGTACTAGTAATTTACACGTGCATTGCACGCATCAGATTTTGCAACCAAATTATGAATAAATACCACACTATAGCATGTAAGCTCTTAGTCATATATGCGTGATGTAGCCCTTCGTTTAATTCTTATAGTTCATCTCATTCAAAATCAAATTAGTTTTTATAAAAAAGCTAAGAACGCGTGAATAGGAAAAACATGGGATTATAGTGGAATGTCGTCTTGAATCCTACAGGATTGTACGAGTGTTTGATTGTGCATAGAAAAAACACAGAATTCTTTCAAAGAGGTTTGAGTGGATGGGATGTTTCCTACGAAATCTAGTGCAAATGAATCATATGGAAAAATTCCTATGGTTTACAATCCTACGAATCAAACCAAGATAGGAAAAATTCCTAATGATTAGAATCCTCCAAAATTCCTTTGAGAATCCTTTGAATCAAAGAAGCCCTTAATCTATTTTATGATTCATGGAATTGTGCGTTGTAAAGCATAAAGTAAAAAGAAATAATGGCAATTCAACTAGAAAAAAGTTTGGGCAGTTATGACACGGAAGATTCTAGAACAAAAGAGAACCACTGTTGTTTTGAGGTTTGTGCATTATGCTTAAGTTCAACATGAAGTCTGCTAGATTGTACATGTGGCAAAATCCGGTGGGGGGCTAGAAGATGGTGCGAGGGGCCGAGTGGATGGAGACTATGAAGGAATGCACAAGTGCAAGATCGATATTTAGAGAGAGGGGGCGAACACGTGCGATGTTGCACGCAGTGGCGGAGCCATGAAAAATAAATGAGCTAGGGGGCCAAGCATTGCTAATCCTTTACGAGGAGGGTCAATTCATGAAATTAAACCTTTTTTAGCAGCAATTGTCTAATGATCACATTCATATTAGCCTCGATATATAGTGATGTTAGGGGGGGCAGGGCCCTTACTGCCCCCTGTCTTCGCCATTGTGCATGCATCTGAGAGATGAAGCGGAAGGCATGGATGATGAGAGGGGGTCATTGGATATATAATTAATGTGGGTGTATTAGCTATTTATGTTAATCCTATATAGAGAGGTATAGATTGATCGATGTGGACGTGGGAGAGGTATAGATTGATCGATGTGGACGTGGGAAAGAGGGTGAGACCTCACTGGATATATCGATTGATCGGTTTGTGTGGAAAACTATGAAAGACCTAGCTATATACACACATACATAGAGGAACATTGATTGTTGCACATGCACGCGTGAGAGATAAAGAATGCCCGGTATGAGGGAGAGGGGGATGTGTGTGGGTGTGTGCCTTCATGGGAGACCGACCTGAAGAAAAAGATTGCATGCGTGCGATAGATAATGTCGACTAGTAGTGTGTGTGCATGCATGCACGAGAGAAAGTGTAACACCCGGATAATCATGCTACAGTAATCCCACGCTAATCATGCCACGTCACCTCGGTTACTCTTGCTAACAGCGCAATGATTCGAAACCGTTTCAAAATTTAAATTCTAAATATATCAAACAATAAAAGATTTCAAAAGTTGAAACAAAAATGTTCGGTGGGTGCCGAATATTACAAGGGTAATTATAGTAAAGAAGACATATTTTTAGAAAGTGCCTGAATATTTTAAAGTGAATTAAAACAGAAAAGAGAAATAAAGAAAGAAAATACAAAAGAGAAGCAATAAAACAAAAGGACAAAAAAAGGGCCGACCCCCCCCCAATGGGCCAACAGGCCCAACTGGCCAGCCAGGCCCCCTCGCGCCCCTGGCCTATATCGCCTGCCCCCCGGCCAACCCTAGCCGCACCATCTCGCACTCCTCGATCCCCATCTCTCCCCCTCGCTTTCCCACATCCGCCGCCACTTGCATGCTCGCACATATCGCGCCTGGGAGAGGAGCTCCCCGTGCCCGCCCCCTTCGCGAGTGCCTCCTACCATCGCGAACGCAAGCCGCTCCGGCGATGCTCCGCTACCTTGCCACCCACCGGCTCCCTTCTTCCTCTTCCTCTGCGCCTCCCCGTCGCCCCTGCCCAACTGCCTCGTCAACGGCGGCCCATGCCGCGCCAGCCATCGGAGCAACCAACCAGCACCACCAGCTCCTCCCGTGCGACGACCACGTCGTTCTCCATCGTCTGCGCCCTCTCGTCGCCCCGCTCACCGTCGTCGCCTCGCCATCACCAGACCTCCCCGTCTCCTTTCCTGAGCCGTCTTCATCAAGCCTCGCCGGTGTACATCTACAATGTGGGGTGAGGACCCCGTTCTTCCCCTTCCCCCTTCGGTCGCCGGCGACGACCGCATCCAGCACCGAACCTGCCGTGGGCAGCGCCCTTGCACTGTTTGCCGCGCCCGCAGCCGGACCCCTTGATTGATCGTGTAGTTTGGGCGTTGTTCAGTCTAGAAGAAAACTGTTTTCGGAGTCTAGTTATATCGGAGAGTAGGAATTCTTTTTACTCCTCTGCCCCTTCGTCACTCTGGTAAGGAATCTTGATGTAGGTGTTTTGAATTACTCCTCTTCCCTTTCAAATTTTCTTTAAGATCACGCAGTTGGTTTTTCGATCGTTGGTTCTCAACTCTTTTGATCCGGTGCATTTCTCGTCAGTTGACTCGACCCTCTTCATCTTTGCAAGTTCAATCCTTAGTTCGCTCTCAACGAAGTTGTTTCTCTATCCTCAGTTGTTTTCTTTTCCCACCCGCCCTCCCTTCTTCTTCTCGGAACCGGAGTCCATAATCGAGTATCCATCCAACTCGTGCAAAGCCTTTGTTTTATTTCCTCAATGATTTCAACCGGTGTTTTCCCTTCAAGCTATTCGTCGATATCCCCTTCCAGGTTGCCTTTGTTTTCCCGCCCTCCCACCCTCTTCTTCCCAGAGCCTATTGTAACGCCCCGAATTCATTGCGCCAGGTGTCCGCCAGTTATTCGCCATCGTTGCCATGTCATTTGCTCTTGTGTTGCATTTTGCCATGTCATCATCTGCATTTCATCCGCATGTTTTTCAAAACTTGCATCCGTTCAGGTTCTCCAGGTTCTCTCCGTTGTCCGTTCGGAGTCCAGACCTCTCGCGCGTGCCCGTCGCCCCCTCTCAGACCTTGTTTCATGTGCGGGTGTTAAACATTCTCAGAATGGACCGAGTCTTGCCAAGCGGCCTTGGTATAGCACCGGTAGACCGCCTGTCAAGTTTCGTGCCATTTGGAGGTCGTTTGATACTCCAACGGTTAACCGCGTAGCCCGCAAAGCATCTTTCGTCTTGCAGCCCAACACCCCTCCAAACTGGCCCAAAACCCAGCAAACTCCCCTCCACGCTCTCGGTCGTTCGATCACGATCACGTGGCCGAAAACCGTGCCTCATTTGGACTCTACTAGCTCCCTCTACCTATAAATTTAGTTCCCCTCCCCCGAAATCGCAGACGAAACCCTAGCGTAATCCTCCCTGCCGCCACCGGACGCCCGTCGCCCCCGGCCAATCCCACCTTGCCACGTCGCTCCCGCCGCCGTCTCCGCCACC
>NC_057807.1:286400038-286402898 GCF_018294505.1 Triticum aestivum
CCCCGACCTCCTCCGCGCCGTGCCCCTCGCCGGAGCTCGCTCGGCCTCCGCCCGCCGCTCGCCGGAGTTCTTCTCCGGTGAGATCTCGTCGGGGTGGACGAGATCCACCCATCCCTCCAACCAAACGGCCGGATCCGTCCCGCACCGCGCCGTCCCGCTCCGCTCGATCTCGCGTTGACTTTCGCGGAGGTATAAATCTGTCAAGTCCCGAAATATTTTGACATTATCATGCCATGTTCATCGCATCATATCTCCAGGCATACTGCTCCGTTTTGTGCGTGTAATATGTCAAATTGTTCGTCCCAACGAGTACTTCATTTCATTCCATTGCATCATGTTCATTTGTGTTCATCTTGATGCCTGAATCATTGTTGCAAGAGTGCTTCATAATGTTGTCTGCTGTCTGTTAACAGAACTTGCTCTTTTGTCATTTTTGTGATGATTGATGTGTGCATCCTATGAGGTTGATGTCTACATGTGTTTGAATCTATGCCATGTCTTCTTTACAGAGGTGCTTACCATGTATTTTGTGATCAATGTGGTGACTAGCACAAGCATGCAAACTAGGCTTCGTGATGTTGCTAATTTTAGCCCCTGTTCTGCTGTTATTTTGATGCCATGTAAACTTGATGCTACAGAGAGATACAAGCATATTTTGAGATACTTCAGTAAGGATGTTTTGAACATATGGTTATTATCTATCCATTCATGCCCCTGTTTGAAATTATAGAGTAGTCTAGCATGTCATTTTCGTGCTCTACTTTTTCTTCAAAATGTTTCCTGGCAGATTGTTTACATGTTATTCAATTTTGCCAAGGTTGTTGTAGTTGATCCTTGCATGCTATGAACTTGTTCTTGCCTTGGTTTGTTTCATAAACATGTCTTCTTGCTGATGCTATGCTTATCTTGTCATGCAATGACTTGTGGTGAGTGATGCAAGCTTGTTAAGTAGGGTACTTGTTGTTGCTGTTTTGTTAGTCTGAATCTGTTATTTGGTCATGCTATGTAAACCTGCTTCTACAAATCATTCTATGCATAATATGGAGATGTTCACTAAGGGTGTTTTGTTCTACATGTTATGCTCTATCCGTCCATGCCCCTGGTTGCAATTATAGCCTGCTGTAGCTTGTTGTAATCTTGCTCCAAAGTTGCTTAATAATGTTGCTGTCAGCCTGTTAACATTAAGTTCAGTTGTTGCCATGTGTTTTGCTAGTGATCCATGCACCCTATGAACTTGCTCTTGCCATGCTTAGCTTCAAAAACATGTCTTCTTACTGTTGGTTGCCTTTCCATGCCATGTTTTGCTCTGTAGTGAGCTGCACAAGCTCATCTACATGCTTACTTATCGTTGTTCCTGCCATGTTTAAATCTGTAATATAACTTGCCATGTTTACGTGGGTGCCATCATATTTTCTGATCCTTTTTGGCTCATGGTCAGTAAGGGAATCTTGCTCTATGCATTTAGTAGTATCATGCCATGCCTTTGTTTGCCATGATAAGTTCATGTAACATGTTTTTTGATAGCTCTAAACATTGCAACCTGATGTTATTTTCTGCAAAGTCGGAACTGTTATTATTTGCAATCTTGCCATGTGTGTTTGAGCATGTTCTAGTGATTTCTGGAGATAGCTCAATGTTCATGTTTTGTTATGCTTTACCTGTACATCATGCCCATGACTTTTGTTTTCTTGTTGAGGTCCTGTAGCATGTTGTTTTGATGCTTGCAATATGCCTAGTTGCTGTTTTGAACAGATTGTTGCTATAACTTGTATAGAGTGTGTGTGTTGAACCGTTGCTCCGTTTTGAGTGTGCTCTATATGAAACTTGCTTAGAACTACATGTAGTTTCATATTATCATGTTGCATCCTTGTTTTGATGTGTTTGCTTGATGTTTGGATGCATTTTGCATCAATGCCATGTTTGACTTGTTTTGCTCATATCTTCTAGGCCATAGCTCCGAACTAAATGAACTTTATATGTAACTTGACTAGAATTTCGTGTAGATCATCTTTGTGCATCTTAACTTGCTGTTTAACAACTTGAACATAAGGTCTATTCATATCTGGACCAATTTCGACATTTGCATATGAGGACTTACCGGAATTGTTATATGTTGTTCCCGGCCTCATTTAAACTTGCCTTGATGTGTTGCTCTTGTTTGCATCATCCCTTGCCATGAGTAGCTTCATGTAGCCTTGTAATGCATCATGCTTGGTTGTGCATCATGTCTTGTTCTTGTGTGGTGTGTTTACTATGTTGTGTGCCTCTTCTTGTTAGTTCCTGTTTCGTTGCGATCGTGAGGATTCGTTCATCTACACTTGGTTTGGCTTCATCCGTTCATCTTCTTCATGGACTCGTTCTTCTTCCTAGCGGGATTTCAGGCAAGATGACCGCTACCCTAGATCTCACTACTATCATTGCTATGCTAGTTGCTTCGTTCTATCGCTTTGCTGCGCTACCTATCTTTTGCTCATCAAGCCTCCCAAATTGCCATGAACCTCTAACCTTTGACACCCTTCCTAGCAAACCGTTGCTTGGCTATGTTACCGCTTTGCTCAGCCCCTCTTATAGCGTTGTTAGTTGCAGGTGAAGTTGAAGATTTCCCCATGGCGGACAGGATTATGTTGGGATATCACAATATCTCTTATTTTAATAATGCATCTATATATTTGGTAAAGGGTGGAAGGCTTGGCCTTATGCCTGGTGTTTTGTTCCACTCTTGCCGCCCTAGTTTCCGTCATACCGGTGTTATGTTCCCGGATTTTGCGTTCCTTACGCGGTTGGGTGATTTATGGGACCCCCTTGACAGTTCGCTTTGAATAAAACTCCTCCAGCAAGGCCCAACCTTGGTTTTACCATT
>NC_057807.1:286403337-286405618 GCF_018294505.1 Triticum aestivum
TAGTCCGAACCAGGCAGACTGCGGGGCCACCTCGGGGCAACTCGAGGGCTGGTTTTACTCGTAGGCTGACCTATCCGGTGTTGCCCTGAGAACGAGATATGTGCAGCTCCTATCGGGATTGTCGGTGCATCAGGCGGCTTTGCTGGTCTTTTTTTACCATTGTCGAAATGTCTTGTAAACCGGGATTCCGAGTCTGATCGGGTCTTCCTGGGAGAAGGTATATCCTTCATTGATCGTGAGAGCTTATCATGGGCTAAGTTGGGACACCCCTGCAGGGTATAATCTTTCGAAAGTCGTGCCTGCGGTTATAGGCAGATGGGAATTTGTTAATGTCCGGTTGTAGATAACTTGACACCAGATCCGAATTAAAACGCATCAACCGCGTGTGTAGCCGTGATGGTCTCTTTTCGGCGGAGTCCGGGAAGTGAACATGGTTTTTGGGTTATGCTTGACGTAAGTAGGAGTTCAGGATCACTTCTTGATCATTGATAGCTTCACGACCGTTCCTTTCGCTCTCTTCTCGCTCTTATTTGCGTATGTTAGCCACCATATATGCTTAGTCGCTGCTGCAACCTCACCACTTTACCCCTTCCTTCCCCTTTAAGCTTTGCTAGTCTTGATACCTAAGGTAATGGGATTGCTGAGTCCTCGTGGCTCACATATTACTACAATAATAGTTGCAGGTACAGGTTGTGCGATGATCATGACGCGAGAGCGATGCTTGCTTGCGTTGAATTCTTCTTCTGCTTCTTCGATCAGGGGATAGGTTCCAGGTCGGCAGCCTGGGCTAGTAGGGTGGATGTCGTTTGAGTTTTTGTTTGTGTTTCATTCGTAGTCGGATGTTGCTCTTATGTATTGTGATGTTGTATTCGTGTGGCATTGTATGCCTTATGTATGTATCCCCATCTATTATGTAATGTTGATGTAATGATATCCACCTTGCAAAAGCGTTTCAATATGCGGTTCTATCCTTGGTGGGACCTTCGAGTCTCTTTAGGATAGTATCACATATTAGGTGTGACAAGTTGGTATGAGAGCCTCAACCGACCCTAGGAGCCCCCTTGATTGATCGTGTAGTTTGGGTGTTGTTGAGTCTAGAAGAAAACTGTTTTCGGAGTCTAGTTATATCGGAGAGTAGGAATTCTTTTTACTCCTCTGCCCCTTCGTCGCTCTGGTAAGGAATCTTGATGTAGGTGTTTTGAATTACTCCTCTTCCCTTTCAAATTTTCTTTAGGATCAAGCAGTTGGTTTTCCGATCGTTGGTTCTCAGCTCTTTTGATCCGGTGCAGTTCTCGTCAGTTGACTCGACCCTCTTCATCTTTGCAAGTTCAATCCTCAGTTCGCTCTCAACGAAGTTGTTTCTCTATCCTCAGTTGTTTTCTTTTCCCACCCGCCCTCCCTTCTTCTTCTCGGAACCGGAGTCCGTAATCGAGTATCCATCCAACTCGTGCAAAGTCTTTGTTTTCTTTCCTCAATGATTTCAACCGGTATTTTCCCTTCAAGATATTCGTCGATATCCCCTTCCAGGTTGCCTTTGTTTTCCCGCCCTCCCACCCTCTTCTTCCCGGAGCCTATTGTAACGCCCCGGATTCGTTGTGCCAGGTGTCTGCCAGTTATTCGCCGTCGTTGCCATGTCATTTGCTCTTGTGTTGCATTTTGCCATGTCATCATCTGCATTTCAACCGCATGTTTTTCAAAACTTGCATCCGTTCGGGTTCTCCAGGTTCTCTCCGTTGTCCGTTCGGAGTCCAGACCTCTCGCGCGTGCCCGTCGCCCCCTCTCAGACCTTGTTTCATGTGCGGGTGTTAAACATTCTCGGAATGGACCGAGTCTTGCCAAGCGGCCTTGGTATAGCACCGGTAGACTGCCTGTCAAGTTTCGTGCCATTTGGAGGTCGTTTGATACTCCAACGGTTAACCGCGTAGCCCGCAAAGCATCTTTCGTCTTGCAGCCCAACACCCCTCCAAACTGGCCCAAAACCCAGCTAACTCCCCTCCACGCTCTCGGTCGTTCGATCACGATCACGTGGCCGAAAACCGTGCCTCATTTGGATTCTCCTAGCTCCCTCTACCTATAAATTTAGTTCCCCTCCCTCGAAATCGCAGACGAAACCCTAGCGTAATCCTCCCCGCCGCCACCGGACATGTCCGGCCGCAGCCGGACATGTCCGCCCGTCGCCCCCGGCCAATCCCACCTCGCCACGTCGCTCCCACCGCCATCTCCGCCGCCAGGGCCCGTGCGGCCCAGATCCGGCCCGCGGGGCCCGTGCCGCCGCCCGTCG
>NC_057807.1:286406160-286509172 GCF_018294505.1 Triticum aestivum
GGCCGGGTCCGCCGCCCGCGTCCTCCCCGGAGTCGCCCCGACCTCCTCCGCGCCGTGCCCCTCGCCGGAGCTCGCTCGGCCGCCGCCCGCCGCTCGCCGGAGTTCTTCTCCGGTGAGATCTCGTCGGGGTGGACGAGATCCACCCATCCCTCCAACCAAACGGCCGGATCCGTCCCGCACCGCGCCGTCCCGCTCCGCTTGATCCCGCGTTGACTTTCGCGGAGGTATAAATCTGTCAAGTCCCGAAATATTTTGACATTATCATGCCATGTTCATCGCATCTTATCTCCAGGCATACTGCTCCGTTTTGTGCGTGTAATATGTCAAATTGTTCGTCCCAACGAGTACTTCATTTCATTCCATTGCATCATGTTCATTTGTGTTCATCTTGATGTCTGAATCATCGTTGCAAGAGTGCTTCATAATGTTTTCTGCTGTCTGTTAACAGAACTTGCTCTTTTGTCATTTTTGCCATGATTGATGTGTGCATCCTATGAGGTTGATGTCTACATGTGTTTGAATCTATGCCATGTCTTCTTTACGGAGGTGCTTACCATGTATTTTTGTGATCAATGTGGTGACTAGCACAAGCATGCAAACTAGGCTTCGTGATGTTGCTAATTTTAGCCCCTGTTCTGCTGTTATTTTGATGCCATGTAAACTTGATGCTACAGAGAGATACAAGCATATTTTGAGATACTTCAGTAAGGATGTTTTGAACATATGGTTATTATCTATCCATTCATGCCCCTATTTGAAATTATAGAGTAGTCTAGCATGTCATTTTCGTGCTCTACTTTTGCTTCAAAATGTTTCCTGGCAGATTGTTTACATGTTATTCAATTTTGCCAAGGTTGTTGTAGTTGATCCTTGCATGCTATGAACTTGTTCTTGCCTTGGTTTGTTTCATAAACATGTCTTCTTGCTGATGCTATGCTTATCTTGTCATGCAATGACTTGTGGTGAGTGATTCAAGCTTGTTAAGTAGGGTACTTGTTGTTGCTATTTTGTTAGTCTGAATCTGTTATTTGGTGATGCTATGTAAACCTGCTTCTACAAATCATTCTATGCATAATATGGAGATGTTCACTAAGGGTGTTTTGTTCTACATGTTATGCTCTACCCGTCCATGCCCCTGGTTGCAATTATAGCCTGCTGTAGCTTGTTGTAATCTTGCTCCAAAGTTGCTTAATAATGTTGCTGTCAGCCTGTTAACATTAAGTTCAGTTGTTGCCATGTGTTTTGCTAGTGATCCATGCACCCTATGAACTTGCTCTTGCCATGCTTAGCTTCAAAAACATGTCTTCTTACTGTTGGTTGCCTTTCCATGCCATGTTTTGCTCTGTAGTGAGCTGCACAAGCTCATCTACATGCTTACTTATCGTTGTTCCTGCCATGTTTAAATCTGTAATATAACTTGCCATGTTTACGTGGGTGCCATCATATTTTCTGATCCTTTTTGGCTCATGGTCAGTAAGGGACTCTTGCTCTATGCATTTAGTAGTATCATTCCATGCCTTTGTTTGCCATGATAAGTTCCTGTAACATGTTTTTTGATAGCTCTAAACATTGCAACCTGATGTTATTTTCTGCAAAGTCGGAACTGTTATTATTTGTAATCTTGCCATGTGTGTTTGAGCATGTTCTAGTGATTTCTGGAGATAGCTCAATGTTCATGTTTTGTTATGATTTACCTGTACATCATGCCCATGACTTTTGTTTTCTTGTTGAGGTCCTATAGCATGTTGTTTTGATGCTTGCAATATGCCTAGTTGTTGTTTTGAACAGATTGTTGCTATAACTTGTATAGAGTGTGTGTGTTGAACCGTTGCTCCGTTTTGAGTGTGCTTTATATGAAACTTGCTTAGAACTGCATGTAGTTTCATATTATCATGTTGCATCCTTGTTTTGAGGTGTTTGCTTGATGTTTGGATGTATTTTGCATCAATGCCATGTTTGACTTGTTTTGCTCATATCTTCTAGGCCGTAGCTCCGAACTAAATGAACTTTATATGTAACTTGACTAGAATTTCGTGTAGATCATCTTTGTGCATCTTAACTTGGTGTTTAACACGTGGAACATAAGGTTTATTCAGATCTGGACCAATTTCGACATTTGCATATGAGGACTTACCGGAATTGTTATATGTTGTTCCCGGCCTCATTTAAACTTGCCTTGATGTGTTGCTCTTTTTTGCATCATCCCTTGCCATGAGTAGCTTCATGTAGCCTTGTCATGCATCATGCTTGGTTGTGCATCATGTCTTGTTCATGTGTGGTGTGTTTACTATGTTGTGTGCCTCTTCTTGTTAGTTCCTGTTTCGTTGCGATCATGAGGATTCGTTCGTCTACGCTTGGTTCGGCTTCATCCATTCATCTTCTTCATGGACTCGTTCTTCTTCCTAGCGGGATTTCAGGTAAGATGACCGCTTCCCTGGATCTCACTACTATCATCGCTATGCTAGTTGCTTCGTTCTATCGCTTTGCTGCGCTACCTATCTTTTGCTCATCAAGCCTCCCAAATTGCCATGAACCTCTAACCTTTGACACCCTTCCTAGCAAACCGTTGCTTGGCTATGTCACCTCTTTGCTTAGCCCCTCTTATAGCGTTGTTAGTTGCAGGTGAAGTTGAAGATTTCCCCATGGCGGACAGGATTATGTTCGGATATCACAATATCTCTTATTTTATTAATGCATCTGTATATTTGGTAAAGGGTGGAAGGCTCGGCCTTATGCCTGGTGTTTTGTTCCACTCTTGCCGCCCTAGTTCCCGTCATACCGGTGTTATGTTCCCGGATTTTGCGTTCCTTACGCGGTTGGGTGATTTATGGGACCCCCTTGACAGTTCGCTTTGAATAAAACTCCTCCAGCAAGGCCCAACCTTGGTTTTACCATTTGCCTCACCACCACCTATATTTCCCTTGGGAGTAATTAACCCAAGGGTCATCTTTATTTTAGCCCCCCCCCCCCGGGCCAGTGCTTGTCTAAGTGTTAGTCCGAACCAGGCAGACTGCGGGGCCACCTCGGGGCAACTCGAGGGCTGGTTTTACTCGTAGGCTGACCTATCCGGTGTTGCCCTGAGAACGAGATATGTGCAGCTCCTATCGGGATTGTCGGCGCATCGGGCGGCTTTGCCGGTCTTGTTTTACCATTATCGAAATGTCTTGTAAATCGGGATTTCGAGTCTGATCGGGTCTTCCTGGGAGAAGGTATATCCTTCGTTGATCGCGAGAGCTTATCATGGGCTAAGTTGGGACACCCCTGCAGGGTATAATCTTTCGAAAGCCGTGCCTGCGGTTATAGGCAGATGGGAATTTGTTAATGTCCGGTTGTAGATAACTTGACACCAGATCCGAATTAAAACGCATCAACCGTGTGTGTAGCCGTGATGGTCTCTTTTCGGCGGAGTCCGGGAAGTGAACACGGTTTTTGGGTTATGCTTGATGTAAGTAGGAGTTCAGGATCACTTCTTGATCATTGCTAGCTTCACGACCATTCCTTTTGCTCTCTTCTCGCTCTTATTTGCGTATGTTAGCCACCATATATGCTTAGTCGCTGTTGCAACCTCACCACTTTACCCCTTCCTCCCCCTTTAAGCTTTGCTAGTCTTGATACCCAAGGTAATGGGATTGCTGAGTCCTCGTGGCTCACAGATTACTACAACAACAGTTGCAGGTACAGGTTGTGCGATGATCATGACGCAAGAGCGATGCTTGCTTGCGTTGAGTTCTTCTTCTGCTTCTTCGATCAGGGGATAGGTTCCAGGTCGGCAGCCTGGGCTAGCAGGGTGGATGTCGTTTGAGTTTCTGTTTGTGTTTCATTCGTAGTCGGATGTTGCTCTTATGTATTGTGATGTTGTATTCGTGTGGCATTGTATGCCTTATGTATGTATCCCCATCTATTATGTATTGTTGATGTAATGATATCCACCTTGCAAAAGCTTTTCAATATGCGGTTCTATCCTTGGTGGGACCTTCGAGTCTCTTTAGGATAGTATCGCATATTGGGTGTGACACTAACCAACTACTGCGGGAAAGATATGGGCACTCGACGTCGTGGTATCAGCCGAAGCCTTCGTGACGTCAGCGACTGAGCGGCACGCGCCGGGTTGGACTGCGTTAACACAACTTCCTTTGTAATGGAGGTTGCTAGGTCTGCTTCCGGCCGCATACGCAACATGCAGGTGTGCAATGGGCGATGGGCCCAGACCCCTGCGCGCATAGGATTTAGACCGGCATGCTGACCTCTCTGTTGTGCCTAGGTGGGGTTGCGACGTGTTGATCTTCCGAGGCCGGGCATGACCCAGGAAAGTGTGTCCGGCCGAATGGGATCGAGCATGTTGGGTTATGTGGTGCACCCTTGCAGGGAAGTTTATCTATTTGAATAGCCGTGTCCCTCGGTAAAAGGACGACCCGGAGTTGTACCTTGACCTTATGACAACTAGAACCGGATACTTAATAAAACACACCCAGACAAGTTCCACAGACAACCCGGTGATCGCTTTTCCACAGGGCGACGAGGGGAGGATCGCCGGGTAGGATTATGCTATGCGATGCTACTTGGAGGACTTCAATCTACTCTCTTCTACATGCTGCAAGACGGAGGCTGCCAGAAGCGTAGTCTTCGACAGGATTAGCTATCCCCCTCTTATTCTGGCATTCTGCAGTTCAGTCCACCGATATGGCCCTTTACACATATACCCATGCATATGTAGTGTAGATCCTTGCTTGCGAGTACTTTGGATGAGTACTCACGGTTGCGTTTCTCCCTCTTTTCCCCCTTTCCCTTCTACCTGGTTGTCACAACCAGATGCTGGAGCCCTGGAGCCAGACACCACCGTCGACCATGACTCCTACTACACTGGAGGTGCCTACTACTACGTGTAGGCTGCTGACGACGACCAATAGTAGTTTAGGAGGATCCCAGGTAGGAGGCATGCGCCTCTTTCGATCTGTATCCCAGTTTGTGCTAGTCTTCTTAAGGCAAACTTGTTTAACTTATGTCTGTACTCAGATATTGTTGCTTCCGCTGACTCGTCTATGATCGAGCAATTGTATTCAAGCCCTCGAGGCCCCTGGCTTGTATTATGATGCTTGTATGACTTATTTTATTTTAGAGTTGTGTTGTGATATCTTCCCGTGAGTCCCTGATCTTGATCGTACACGTTTGCGTGTATGATTAGTGTACGATTGAATCGGGGGCGTCACAAGTTGGTATCAGAGACGACTGCTTGTAGGAATCCCCCTTCCAAACTCCTTGGCCGAAGTCGAGTCTAGTCATTACAAAACTTTTACTAACTTGGCTATGTGCCTTATGGGCCCACGTCACCATTGGTGGTATTAGGATCTTTTACTCCTCGATCTTTACTCTGGTACTCTGATCTCTCTTCTATTCGGGTTAAATGATTTTGCTAAATCTAACTCTAGGTTCTCGTAATTACTTCCTCCCGGAGAGACCCTCACTCCAGATGATTTCTTGCTGCACCGAAGGATTTCAATGATACTCTTCGAAGTTTTCCCGAGACCCTTGTGCCCTTTGCCGTTACAGTCCCTACCACCGATAAATCATTATGGATAACTACTTGCATTTGTCGTTAATACCTTCATCCCCAATTGCTCTTGTTATTACAAGATTCCCTAAAACATTCCAATATCCCGAGAATCCATCATGCCTGCTGCCTTGCAGCTCCATTTTTGCTTTAATACATCTACGGATAATTCCTCACACTCATCGAGTATTTGTTCATTCCTAGTTGATAATGTGATCCACAAGATACTTTGAAATGCTATCCGGTCTTTCGATATTCCATTGCCAACTATTGCTCTGCAAATACTTGCCTGCTTGCATTATGGTTACTTTCCATATGTCTAGCAATATTCATGAGCATCCTTTGTCACTGTCATTTTGAGCCTTTGATTCAATATGTTTGTGAATGCTCGCAATCTTCAATCCAACCCAGAATTCATCCTTCTGGCTCAGACATCATTTTAAACATGAGCTGGTTCTCGACCAATCGGATTGCCATCGGTTGTACCCCTAAGTCTACGCAACTTATCCATCCTTAATCAGAGCATTTGCTTCTGACCCCTTGATCGGAAATCACAATTCTTTTGCATTTGAGCTTTGAGTTAGTCAGTTGATTCTATAGTCTGATCTCCTTGCATTGTTTCTTCCTCTGGTTGAGTACCGATGCTCACATCAGATCCCTTGAGGACCACCGGATCCTTTGTTGGATTTTACCCGATAGCATCCTTCATATTCAATCACTTTGGAAGTTCTTTCTCCATTGGTAAATCCTATCCTCTGATTGACCAACCATGCTTTGCTTTCGAGCTTGTGTTATTTACTCCTGAAGTTTGTGGTATATGTTCCTAAGATGCCTTGATGGGTTGAACCTACACGTTCCCTAAGCCGTGTGAACCCGAAAGATTTCACGGGTCATACTTATCTGGCATTGCACCAGGTAAAACTTTCAACAACTAATGTCATTTTTGAAATACGAGAGGTGAATGGAAGGTTATGCATTGACGAAGTGGGAGTCGACCTTGAACCTTTGTGTTCATGCCCATGGACATGATGTAATTCCTATCATAGAAGCTTCTAGTAATAATAACTATTTCCTTGATATAATGTCATTTGATATCTGTGAATTGATCCTTTGCAATCATGGTTCCGACCATATTTTCTACCTGATTCCATTTCTCGGACAAGTTAAACCACTTGTCTTCTGCAGATCAATGCACCCGTCCAACCTTTATTATGATCTACCTTCAAGTATATTACCCCCTGGTATCTCGAGGACATCAAGCCATTGCACTTCATCTTATGAATTTCTGATGAAGTAGTTCTTTTCCTCATCATAGTCACTTCACGAGTCCTGGGTTGTCGTCAACCAAGAACACCGATTTGTGAATCGAATCAACACTGAGATTCAGTACTCCTAGTACTTCGTTGTTGAGTAGTTTAATACTCCATCACGTCATTCCTAGCCTGATCGGTTACTTCATGATCATGCTAATTTTAACTGTGCTACCTGGTCCTTCCCCCCGGAGCACAACTTTCGATGATGAGCTAACCTTACGCCGATCTTCCTCGTTGTATCATTTCGCCTTGAACAGCAAGCTTGATTTTGAGTTTGTGTCATACCCTTGGTTCCTATAACCTTTCGCTTCATCATTCCTTTGACTTGATGTCGTCGTCGATCGATTACATATTCTTGAAATCTCGCGACAATTATGTCGTGATCATCATCAACATTCTGAGCTCTTCTAGGATATCAATCGAATTTGTGATGGGAAATACCATCCTTGTCCCTCGAAGTTTTGTGTTATCGTCAACAACATTCTCGCATTCCCTCCGACACAAAACTTGGTCATGTTTTGTGTAGTTTCCTTTCTATCCAACTTATATTATGATTCTATTTTGGAGTATTACCATCTGTTATGTCTAGAATGTTGAGGGAATTATCTCAACTATTAATGCTTGATATAGTAATACTTTTCACCATCACCAATCTTTCTTGGTCCCCATGTTGGTTTTAACCAGGATACCAACAGGTGAACGGTGCTTATTGGTTCTGTACTTCTAGCAACCCTATTGCTTGAAGTTAATGGTTGATAGCTTGATTCTTAGCCTATTGGTTATCGAGTCACCATTCTAACATCGATCGGGCTACTCAGTCCGTCCTTCCAGGTGCATGTTTTGATCAATGTTTACTCATGGATGTTTTCCTCGAACATACTCCGTTATCTACTTCAATATGTCCAATATTATCTCCTTGTTCACATAATTGTGGAAATCCTTCTTTTTGGAAATCTCAATGAATTGTCGCTGAGTCCATCAGCCACCTCCTCATCCTCTCCCTGGTTTAATGATGAACTCATGATTCAGAACTTGCTTCCATAGTTCATTCCTCGAGTATCCTGCAACGCCATCGCGTCAAGTTGTGTCGCAACTTTTTCATCTCAGGCATCCCGACTCTGAGGTATCCTGACACCAATCAGATCTAACCTCGGTTAGATATGATGGTGGGAACATGTTTCCAAGAGTAATAACATTGGTCTTTATATGACCCAGTAAGGTGATGTCATGCCTAGCACACCTGGCCGGAGGACCTATTGTTATAGTTTCCATCTTAGCAAGGTTAACCATTCTTCCATCAGGAAATTGTGAGACTTATTCTATAAGTTGTTCCTGATGAATCCTTTGTATATCCAAGTCCGACCTTTGCTTGAAGACCATGTCAATGCTATCTCAAAGCATGTCTATGGTACTCCGATTTTCAACAAGAACATTTAAAGCCCAATGCTAAATGTTTCTTGATCAATTATCCAAACACCGCTGTATGGGTAATGACATGAAATTCGTCTCCCCTTACCTAACTGGTTTTCTACTTTCTATCCTGTCATGGATATCATGCTCTGCTTGTCCTTGGGAAGGATATACTCTTGCAATATGTGTTTAAACACATTTTCCTTTCCATTGTTCTGTTTAATCTGATAATCATATTTGCCTTTCCATTGGTTGGTTTAATGCTTCTTGTGATCTATATGATCTAAGCAGTAATGTTCTCCTGCTTATGTAAACACTTCGGTGTACAATTCTGTCAGCAAGACCCTGTTACCATAGTTGATCACATTCCGTAGCCACCGATGGACGAGAACTTTTCCTAATGGTCCGCCTCGTTCAACAAGCAGGAAAATGGTTCTCTTTGTCCCTCGCCCTTGGTATCGATGTTGTTGCCGACATAACTGACAGGCTACCCTCTGACACGCCTTACTATCGTGACCGTGCAAGATGTCGGCCCCCTTCCTGCTTTTAACCATATGGTGGGCCCATAACCCACAGTTCCACAGGATCGAAACCTGACTCTCCTGTACACCCCCTGTTCCCAAAGTTATTCCTTGTGCATGGGCTCGTAAGTAATTCACGGGCACCGTCCCAAGTGATCTATTTTGGTAACAGACGCAATACTCAATCTCATTGCTCTGGACCCATTTCACATGTTGTTTCAGACATCGAACGATTGCCTATCCGTGTGAAACTTCTCATGGTACCTTCTTACTTTACTCTCGATATTTTCTTAAGTATCTATTCGAGAGTTACTTTCTACCACATTCCGTGAGTTATCTACCAGATAATCAACCTTGTAATGTCCGTTCTTCCGAAGATACCGATTATCCTTTTTCGTAAGTACGATGGAACCCCCAAAGAAAGGATGACGACTTAATCATGATGCCCTGAAGCAGAGGAATGAAGACAGCAACACAATGGATCGACCTCTTCGCGAAGAGCAACCAAGACCGAGGACACCCGTTAAAATTTCGTAACCAGAACTTCCCCCCTTACTCCCCTCTTAAATCTCGGGACGAGATTTCTTATAGTGGAGGAGATTTGTAACGCCCGGATAATCATGCTACAGTAATCCCATGCTAATCATGCCACGTCACCTCGGTTACTGTTGCTAACATCGCAATGATTCAAAACTGTTTCAAAATTTAAATTCTAAATATATCAAACAATAAAAGTTTTCAAAAGTTGAAACAAAAATGTTCGATGGGTGCCGAATATTACAAGGGTAATTATAGTAAAGAAGACATATTTTTAGAAAGTGCCTGAATATTTTAAAGTGAATTAAAATAGAAAAGAGAAATAAAGAAAGAAAATACAAAAGAGAAGCAATAAAACGAAAGGACAAAAAAAGGGCTGACCCCCCCCCAATGGGCCAACGGGCCCAACAGGCCAGTCAGGCCCCCACGCGACCGTGGCCTATATGGCCTGCCCCCCCGGCCAACCCTAGCCACACCATCTCGCACTCCTCGATCCCCATCTCTCCCCCTCGCTTTCCCACATCCGCCGCCACTTGCGTGCTCGCACATATCGCGCCTGGGAGAGGAGCTCCCCGCGCCCGCCCCCTTCGCGAGTGCCTCCTACCATCGCGAACGCAAGCCGCTCCGGCGATGCTCCGCTACCCTGCCACCCACCGGCTCCCTTCCTCCTCTTCCTCTGCGCCTCCCCGTCGCCCCTGCCCGACTGCCTCGTCAACGGCGGCCTGCGCCACGCCGGCCATCGGAGCAACCAACCAGCACCACCAGCTCCTCCCACGCGACGACCACCATTTTCTAAAGACATAATATAGTTATATGATCTCATCCTATTTACACAGTCATCATATTTTAAATTATGTCATTCTATCTGTGATTTATATCATGCCATCATGTTTCCATCAACGGCATGTTTGTGATTTATGGCATGCCAACCACTTTAATAGACACATCGTATAGTTATATCATGTCATCTTGTTTACATAGTCATCGTATTTTGAAGTATGTCATTCTATCCTGTTTAGTTAGCCATCATACATGTGAAATTGTGTCATGCTATCCTGTTTAATTAGCCATCATATATGTGAAATTATGTCCTGCTATTCTGTTTGCTTAGACAACATAAATGTGAATTATTTCATGCCCTGTTTTCTTTCCTACTATCCATTGCACCTGTCTATCTTACAATGTTTGTACATTCAATTACTTTCTTGTTTATCAGCCATTTCAATTGGAGGGAGTGATGGCAGTATCTGTGGGAGTAAAAACATGGTCTTCAGAATAGATCGTGCTACCTATCGATGCAGATAGAACCATGGTTGTACTTGCCCAAGAATCAGCCCCACCACACATAACCCACACTCATGCAGATTGTACCCCTACCCAGTTGGACAGAGAACCAGCTACACCCCTTCTAACCCCAACCCCAGCAGATAGACACCCAGTTCCCATTGACATAGCACCGTCTCCACCACAGAGCACCCAAACACGAGCAGTTAGTAAGGCAACTGCAGTGCCCAAATCACGAGGACCACCACTCTGAACCCGAAGTCAACGCTTAAAGCAGAAGAAGAATTGTTCTCAGGTTAGGTTCCATAGCTATGGTTCATACTACTTTGCTCTTGCATCACTGTATTTACTGATACCAACCAATTTCAAATTTGAAGGATGCAATTAAAACTCCAATGGCGCAACAGGTATGTTTTAAACCTGTTTCTTCAACGTGTTTGGCTATTTGCTGTTGTAACTTGCTCTATGTTGATTTCAGTTTCAATTGAATAAACAGTTATGTTCTCATGCCATGCACATTACAAGTGTTGTTATTGTTGTGTAGTTTCCCACACTTATATTATGTCTATGCTGCTTTGTCTTAAATAGATATGATTCAAACTGTATCTATCTTGATTTGGCAACATAAACTAGAATGATATAGACCATATAGTGACCATACTACATAGATATATGTTTGTTTCATGCTCTTATCCTGTCCACCTTACTACTGAACTGGTTTCCCAAAATGAGTTTCATATACTACATTGTAAACCTGAGATGTGTTTGTTTGTTTCCCTTTTAGAACGCGGATAAAATATTGGAGAAGAGTACCCTGTTATGCAATGGTAAAGGAAGTAATGCAGATAAGGTTCAAGATAGTGAGACATCCCTGTTGGTCTCCAAGAAAGCTGATAAAAACTATACTGAGGACACTGAGACAACCCCAAAGTCCTATCTTGATGTAGTGTTCGAGTTACTGGCTACCACTGCTGGCACCAGCTCTTCGAACTTGTTGCCTGAATCAGTTCGGCTTCTTGAGTCTCAACTTCAAGTTGAAAGACATCAATCAGATGTTATGCGACAGGAAGCCGAAGGACTGAGGAAGTCCCTGCAGAATTCATATGCATACTTTCTGGTGCAACAGCAGGCGCTGGAGGACTTAAGCGCCAAATAAGAGAAAGTTAATAAGCTTGCTAAGCATCTTGCCAGCATTATGGGCACCCAGGATATTGTTTCTTGAGCTCTTCTGAAGTGGTTTCAGTTCTGGACTTGTTTTGCTGCGGCATTTATATGCTACTGTGTTCCCTATATTTGCACTGGTGGCGAACTTTGATGCCCAGTGGATGTAATATGTGTAATAGCCGTGATAGCCTAGTGCAAGTTGCTTGCTTATTTATTTCCTTGTTGTCTTGTTTATTTGTTTGCTTGTAGTCAGTGCAGTTCTTTTTCTGCGGTTTGCTAGTGGCTGCAATAACCTATTTTTTAAAACTAGGCCACAATAACCATGGGCTAATATTTACTGTAGTAACATTGCACCTATGGGCCGTAGAAACAATGGGCCTTCCACGGGTCGTATAAATAGTGGGCCTTCCATGGGCCGTAGAAACATTGGGCCTTCTACGGGCCGCAGAAACAATGGGCCTTCTACGGGCCGTATCATCAATGGGCCTTATACGGGCAGTATCATCGATTGGCCAAACATGGGCCAATAACAGGCCACATTATGGCCGTAAACGGGCTAGAGTTGGAATAGTCCATTCATGGGCCGACCATAACGGGCCATCGTTAATAGGCCGTATTTCATGACGCTATGAAAACGGCCCAATGTGTTAACGGACCACAAACAGGCCGACTGTAACCATGGGCTGAATTTGTCCCATAAGCAAAAAATGACAGTAACGGGCCGTAAGTAAACGAATGCTGGAAATGAGCCCAAGAATAAATGGGCTCTGAGAAGGCCGAAAGATAACATGGGCTGGAAATGGCCCAACGGAATAACGGGCCCTTAATGGGTATAAAGTGATACACTATTTATTACGGGCCAGTTTCACCATGGGCCGTTAATGGGTGTAAAGTAATACACTGTTCATTATGGGCCAATTTCACCACGGGCCATTAATAGGCCAAGAGTTACATAGGGCCTCATATGGGCCGGAAGATGTCATGGGCCATACATGGGCCAGAAGTGAAAATAGGCTGGAATCATATTGGGTGGCCCAGATGACGCTACTGGGCCTAATTCGGATAGGGCGTAACGGGCCTTGGGTTAGCGGGCTGTAAATGGGCTATATGCGAACAGGCCGTTAACAAGCTTTACATGGGCCAGCCCGCCACCTTTTGACCAAGTCAAATGGGCCAGCCTTTTCACAGGAATGGGCCTCTGTTGGGCCATGCCACGTGTCGACGTATCATAGGCGCCTTTTGTCCAATGTGTGGATGACATCTGTCCAAACGGTGAGCCAACACGTGTTTCCTCCAGCCAATGATGATTTTACACGTGGAAAATCCCCATTGGTCGGGGCTGCTAACGGGTTATCGGATCCAAAACCCGACCCGATAGCTTAACGGTGTTCCGTTATGGTGGATGCCACGTGTCGGTCACCCTTGACGAAAGCACTTCTGTGACGCGTGATTTATCGTCATGGAAGTGGACACTTCCGTGATGATAATTTTGGTAATGTCATGGAACACTTCTACGACAGCACAGGTATGACTATCTTGATTCTGTCATAAATTTGTCATGGATGTACATGCATGACAAAAACGCGACCTACTGTGACAAACACGTATCATCACAGAAGTGTATTTTTTGTAGTGGATGCTCTGCATCATCCCCTCCCCCTTGGAAAAGATCCGACCTTGGATCTAAAACCAAATCACCATGGGAAAGAGACGGCGGTGCCGTGTCAAAGTGGTCGATCACCAAGCACTCATCGTCTAGTAGCTCGAAATGGGCACTCTCCAATGTCGCACCGTCTTGTGATTCCTTCAAAAGGAGCAAATAGAACAAACACTTGGAAAAACAAATGTGGTTAGCGTTAGTGCAAAACCAAGCATTCAAGACGTGATTCACCAAACAAGTGTTGTCATCAAGCATAGCATAGGGTGTAACAAAGGATTGTGACATGGCATGTAAGCATATCGATCGAGCACAAGCAAAGATATAATGGGGACAAGTATGCAAATGTGAGGTAGAGATGCAAATATGTGTGACAAGAGAATAAGCATCTACCTCGAGGTCATAGCAAGCATTCACAAATTTCTCAATGAAAATTCTATGGTAGGCATAAGAATCATTCACAACACCAAATAAAATGGAGTGTCTAAACACATGGGTCAAGTGCAAGACAATCCAAGTATAATGTGCATAGTGTGTAGTGAATATAGTGTGGCACTCAACACAATAGAAAGAGCAATTGTTCATCATGTGTGAGGCAATCAAGTAAATCATGTGAAAAGCAAAGGGACATGGCATATGTGAAGAAATGATATTGGTGCAACCAACCATATGATAGTAGCAAGTAGTCCAAGAATTGGATGCAACACACAAGGTACATATGTCATGAAGCATGGAAATGTGGCAATCGTGGGTGAAAGCAATATCTTGAACATGCGTGCAAATGGTGCAAGCAACACATGAAGTATGATCCCCAATATCCAAGCTCAAGAAGGATGTCACCTTGAAAGTGTGTTCTTGTGCATTCTTTACAATGCCGAAGTTGTAGGAAATGTGGTGTGGAAGCGATTCATGGTAGAATATATGAGGCTCGCTCTCAAGAGCTCGAATGGTCAACTCACATGAAGTGGGAGTCGACACAAAGTCCAAGTATCCTACACATGCACAAAACAAAACAAAGAAAGTATGCACATGGTAGATAAACACATCAGCCATCATGATGGTTCTTTTCTCTTGCACATAACCGTTAGAAGCACAAGTGCATGAATAATAAGATGCAACAATGGCTATATTCATGACACTAGGTATATGGTGCAAAGAGGTAAGACAAGCATGCTTCACAAGAATTATGTCCAAATCTCCAAATAGAAGTGAGAATGCTATGGGGGCAATCTTATGAGCAAGACGAGAATCATTGTTGCACTCAATACATGGAAAATCATCTAGCATGAGAGAGGCAACACATGGAGATATATGACAAGAAGCAATATGAATCATGTGCAAAGCATATAGATGGTTGTCATCAACTGCATGAAATGGGCAAGTATGAATCATGGGTGATGCAACATGAGCAAGCATAGAGATCAAGTCGTGCAAACTAGTGGAGCGAGGATGCAACACACTAGAGTAAATCATGGCAATCATGTCATGTGAGAAAATACTAGGCATAGACAATGCACATGACATATCGCAAGCACGAACACAAAGCAAGATGAAAGTATCATCACAGGAATGGTGCACAAAGCAAACATGGCAATAACAAGCAATATCTCCACCAAGCTTGCAAATACACATACAAGTACTAGAGTCAATCAACATGTGTGATGCAAAGCATGGGTCACAAATGCATGGCAAAGGCATAGTAAATAGCATATGATGCAAAGTGAACATGGCAAGATGGGCAAATGATATATAATGGACAATAAGACATAACCATGTGAGGGACATGTAGAAGAAATGCGCAAAGTGTTTGCGTAAAGAGAGCGGTGGGGAAGGCAATCCACGTGGTGCCAAGTCATCATTGCTCTCTAGAGCTCGTTTTGTCAACTCGTGGGATTGCAAGGTTGACAAGTATTCATCAGTACCTACACAAAAGAGACACAAACCAAAGAAATTGTGCGCATGGTAAATGTACACATCATCCATCATGATGTGTATGTGCACGTGTGAGTTAGCACAAGATAAGAAATGCTCAAAGAAATTTGATGCATGGTATACGAACATGTCATCCATCATGAAAGAATGGTTGTTATATATAACACGATGGGGATGCAAATTGAGCATACAATTATATGGCAAATCAATAGCATTTTCATTCAAGGGAAACATATGGTGCACATAATTATTGGGATTATGCAATGAATGGGATGGATCAAATTCTCCTAACATGTATGAGGAAACTATGGGGTTCTCCTCATGAGCAATATTGGAAACATCATATGAAAATGGACAACATCCAAAACAATGCATATCCTAAGGTATGTGGTCATGGAATGGCATATGAGATAATGATGCAAAGGGATCATATCAATATCATCACAAGAAAAACAAATGCCAATAACCATGGGCTTGTCATCTATGCCATAAGTGCAAATTGGGTTTATTTTAATGGCATATGCATAGTCACTACGATGATATTGCAAATATGACATATGATGGATCTCATGCATAGCATATGACAAGTCAAGCGTATTATCAAACATGATGTGACCTAAAGAATTGTCACAAGAAATCCTATGTAACATGGCATCGCAACTAATAGACTCCACATGAGAATCATCGTACTCATCATAAATGGGCAAATCATCGCATAGGGAAATCATACTAGCATGAAGCATGGTACTAGGTGGATCAACATCATGCAAGCAATCAATGTCAAGAATGTCCACTAGTGGGACTAGACCATCACCTTCACCTATGTTACCTTGTTCATTCCACTCAAGTGGTGTAGGTGAGGTGGGAAAGACCAAATGGTGGTCATCTTCATCTTGATGGAACCATGTGGGGGTGCATCATATTCCACCATGGCCATCGTCTTGTCCAAAGGGAGGACGAAGTCGTCGAGGATCGGCACGTCATCATAAATGGGACCTAGCACCAAATGAGAAGACACAATAGATGTAGAGGTCAAGTTGTTAGAAATGCAAATGGCCTCACGAGACCTATCAACTATCTCACTCTCTCTATATGGTGGTTCACTCACTCCCTCAAGGTCGGTGCACTCACACTCACATATGGTGGAGTCACTCATCTCACTCAAGTGGTGGGTGTTGTGGCTCTCCTCACATGGGATTTGTGGAAACACATCATATATGGGGCTAGTGGTGAATTCACTCTCACTCTCAATATGGTGGCACAAGTCACTCAAGTCATCATACGTCACCGTGGTCAAAGGGAAAATCCCATGCTCAACCATCTCGTCGTCGTCGCCGTGGATGAAGGCCGAAGATGGCACATCATCACTCTCCTCCATGACCGAAGGGAAAATCCCATGCTCGATCATCTCATCATCATCTCCGTGGATGAAGGCCAAAGATGGCACATCATCACTCTCCTCCATGACCGAAGGGAAAATCCCATGCTCGATCATCTCGTCGCTGTCGCCGTGGATGAAGGCCGAAGATGGCACATCATCACTCTCTCCTCCTAAGATGGAAGCATCATCCTTGCTCGCCACCTTGTCGCTCGCCTCCAAAGCTTGGTCCTTGAGGGTCTCCATAGTTGTACTCGTCGTCGCACCGTCTTGAAAAAGAGTCAAAGTAGACTCGTCATCATCAATGCCACAAAGAGGGATGGCGGTGAAGTCGAACTTGGGAGCATCATCTCGGAGCTCGTCGGGCTTGGACATTGTGGTGGTACTAGCCTCATGCTTGTCGTAGAGCTTGGTCACCGTGAAGTGTGCTTGGGGTGGAGAAGCCTTGGCCTTCATGAGTTCTTGTTCCGCCTTGAGAGCACCAATGTAGTAATCGCCGAGAGACTTGTAGTTCTCGAGGAAGATAGTATTGGAGATGTCGTTGTTCAATCCCATCATGAAGTGGAACTTCATCGAAATGGGGTCTTCCACGCCAGCTCGTCGCAAGGCAATCTTCATCTCCTTGAAGTACTTGTCGATGGACTTGGATCCTTGAATGGTGTTCTCCATTTGGCGTCCAAGTTGTTTGTAGGTTGGAGGAACGAACTCTCGCTGCAAAGCTCTCTTCGTCTTGGGCCAACTCATGTCGTAGTTTTCCGAAGGTGTGTGAAGCCACCATGTCGAGGCGTAGTCATGGAAGTTTCTTGTGGCGCACTTCACTTGATCTTCGGAAGGGACTTGATGTAGCTTGAGGTAGTCGTCCATCAAACGCTCCCACTCGAGGTACTCCTCTGGTTCTTGAGTCCCATAGAAAGGAATTGCATGGTCGATGTCCAGGTCATAGTAGCTCGGGGAAGTCGCGAACTTGAGCTTGGGGAGCTTCTCTTGAGCATAGTCTTGGGGTGCTTGTTGGCGAAGATGACGTATGTCCGTAGGCGAAGATGCCTTGAAGTCGCTTGGCGAAGATGCCAAGGGAGATGGTGAAGTCATTGAGCGGTAGTTGGTGTTGAGCTCTTGACCTTCACGTTCTTGTTGGTGGTGGTGTCGATGCCGATGTGATCTTGTCGTAGATGGTAGCTCGAAAGGATGTACTCTTGAGTGTCTTCTCGAAGATGAGGAAGACCTCTTATAGGACTTGATGTGGGCTTTAATCTCCTCCATTTGAGCTTGCATCTTGGCGTCGAAGTTGTTGTTTGTGGCATCGAACTCGACGTTGTTGTAGACCGAAGGTGAAATGCCTTGCCTATCCATGACAGGACTCGAGTAGAGGTGAGTAGGAAATGAGGTAAACAATACCAAGTTACCTTTTCCCAAAGTTGAGGATGTATCCCGTTTCACTCAATGTGAAATGAAAGAATAGTGGAATTGGTACCGGACTTGTTCACTCACACCTATCAAGTAAAGCTTATGGTAGAGATCGGTGAGGATAGTGGCACAAAAAAATTTGATGCAAAATGTTAGCAAGAGTCAATAATGTTGAAAGAGATTCATAAATTTGCAAGTGAAACAAGTAGACCAATAGCAAAGAATGGCACACGAAAACACATACACAGATAGATAAATGGGGTCGTGCAACCAAGGAATGAGCACAAAATGTGGAACCCACGGAAAACGCTTGTGTTGCACAACTCAAGAGAGACGGTAGCACGATTGCTCAATAGGCCGATACGACACTTGTGCACAACCTATAAGATGCAAAATGGATAAACTTTCTATCCCAAGTATGCTATGTATGTATGGTTCCCGGTGTTTCTCTCAAGATGATCCAAGATGATTGGATATGCCAATCTTATATGCAATGTGGTATGATGCTATGGCTATTTCTTACAAGCTTCTTTGCTCACTCTTTTTCTTTGCTTAAAAGCTTATTCTTTTTTTGTATGGCCACTTTTGCACAATGCACAAACCAAGATAGCAATTGTGTATATGCGGGAACAAACTTTTGAGACAAGACATGATACCAATATATGCACCATGATGATATGGTATGTATACTATGGGAAGTATGATCACTAATGTGCACAAGTCACATTGTCGGCAATACTCAAATGGCTAGTCTCGATAGGCAAGTGACACAAAATGGGCTAGAGGTTATCAATGCAATTGCAAGGGGAATGTACAATGGTGTCGTCGAGGTTACAGTCCTTGGTGATGATGAGAGGCGGTGTTGCCGAAGTCCACCGGTTCCTAGTTAGCCGAAACACCCTAAGAAATGGAAAAAACCGCAAACTCAAAATCTCCAGAGGCAAATGTCAAATGGTGGTAGCGAAAAGTGGTGGTAGTTTGCACTTGGCAATGCGGAAGTGGAATGATGAGCTATACATGTGTCGGAGTTGAAGTTGTCGTCCCTAAGTAGCCTAAACACCTTAGGAGACACAAGCCATGACTCAAACAAAATTGGGTTAAGTTGGGGTGTCGAAAGTGTATGTGGGCAAGCCTATGCAGAAATGATGGTGGTTGATGAAGAAGCAACCGTCCCTAAGTAGCCGAAACACCTTAGGAGACTCAAATCACTACTCAAGCAACCACTAATGCTATATGGATCAAAATGGGTTAGGTTGCGGAAGACTATGGTGGTTATGCGGATGATATGGTGGAAGGCCTAGGCAAACTTGCCAAATTTTGGAAAATTTGATGGAGTCAAATGGTTTTGGTAGTATTTATTGGGGAACGTAGTAATTTCAAAAAAGATCCTACGCACACGCAAGATCATGGTGATGCATAGCAATGAGAGGGGAGAGTGTGTCCACGTACCCTCGTAGACCGAAAGAGGAAGCGTTAGCACAACGCGGTAGATGTAGTCGTACGTCTTCATGATCCGACCGATCAAGTACCGAACGCACGGCACCTCCGAGTTCAGCACACGTTCAGCTTGATGACGTCCCTCAAACTCCGATCCAGCCGAGCTTTGAGGGAGAGTTCCGTCAGCATGACGGCGTGGTGACGATGATGATGTTCTACCGACACAGGGCTTCGCCTAAGCACCGCTACGATATTATCGAGGTGGATTATGGTGGAGGGGGGCACCGCACACGGCTAAGAGATCCAAGGGATCAATTGTTATGTCTATGGGGTGCCCCCCTCCTCCGTATATAAAGGAGGGGAGGAGAGGGCCGGCCAGTGACAGCCTGGATTTTGCCTTCTCTTTTTTTACCGGACTTGCCTTCTCTCTCTCTTTCCGGACTTGGTTTTCATCGTGGTTTTTGCCCTGATTTGATTTGGATTTTTGGATCAATTTTAAGGGACTTGTCACTTGGGCATATCCTTGGCTTTCACCCAAGTGACCTATCTACCTTATTCCTCCCACAAATTCCCAAAATAATAAAATGAATATTTTTCCTAAAAGGAAAATATTCATTTTTCTCTCTTAAGTTCATTTCAGAACTTTGTGCTCCAAAGCAACCTCAATTTTTCTTGCTCGGAAAAATCTGAGGTAATTCCTAAATATTCTTAGGACCATGGCACATCTTCCCATGCAAAAATATTGCATCACTTTTAGTAATATTTTTACTGTAGAAAATCTTTTCACTTCTGGACCAGAAATGCACTTTGTACAGCAAGTGCATTTTCCCCTAAGCTTTTAGCCTTGATCTTTCTTGAGCTTAAACACCCTCTTAAGAAACCCTAAACCCCAGGAGATTAGCCCTAATGGCCTTCTAGAAGGTGGCCAAACTTGGCGACCAAGTTTCTGTACAGAAACTTGTCAGCTTACTGGCGTCACTTTTGGTCGACCTAGGCATGAGCCATCAACCCCCCTACACTAAACACTGCACGGTCGAGAGCGTAGACAAGGTTTGGCCGCTCCTGGGCGTCGTTTTGACCATGCCAGCCTGGTGACCGCGCGTGGACACGGTGCCTGGCATGCGTCTCGACGCGCTCTGGCTGGCGCCTTGCACTCTGTTTCGCGCGTGCACGTTCCAGCGCTCACCGCCGACTGCCGCACCGCGCCACAACCCTCGACCCATCACCCATGACCCCTCCATGGCGCTCGCCGACACCGGAGCCGCCGCAGCAAGACCGGTCAAGTCGCGGACAAAACGGCACAGTGCGCGCGTGTGCTTGTCCCCATCGCAAACTGCCTCCTGTGCTCGTCCGCGAGCGTGGGCAAGCATCGGCCTTGATGCTGCACCCTATACCCTCGCGTTGGAGCCTCTCGTCGATGTTCGCCGCGTGTCCATAGTGCTCCGGTGGTGACACGTTCCCTCCCCCCCCCCCCCCGCTCCGGCTATATATAGCGCTCCCCTCCTTGCTCACTAGCCACAGACCACTCCACACCACCTCCACGAACACGTAGATGAGCAGAAGCCCGGTCGGGCAGGCCTCTGGCCGTCGCCCCGACCAGAGGACTCCGACGATCCCCGCAGTCTAGGCGCCGCACTCCGGTGCCTCTCGAGCTCAAGCAACTGCTTGGGCGGGGCAGTGGGGGTCTGCTGGTGCTGCCTGGACCCCGTGGAGCCCTCGGAGCCGCCTCTCGCCGCCGACTTCTTCTTCTCCAGCGAATCCCGTCCTCCACCGAAGCTTGCGAGCTCAACTGCGATCAGCTTTGGCCACCTCTCGCCAAGCCACGGGTATGGGCAGGTGCGCCACAACCCCAACTTCAATCCTATCCCTCTCGTTTAGCCCCAAACCCCCTCGTCGCGTGCGTAAGCTCCAGCGAAGCCCCGCCTCCCTCTGATCTCTCTCTCTCCTGATGCATGGGACCCACTTGTCGGTCTCACCACTCACACCCGAAGCGGTACGAGTGGAGGCGTATTTCTGTTTTACGCCTTTGACGTCCCCCCCCCCAGGAATTTCTGTTTAATTCAAATTTATTCAGAAATTTGACCAAACTTTGACCATCCATAATTTCTAAACCACAAGTCCAAATGAATTGATTCTTTTTGCATTGTCTTTGTTACAGAAAGCTCTAGCAGCACACCAAAAGGTGGATTTTTCCTTGTTGTCTAGAATTTCTGGTAATTTTCAGAATGTGTTTTGACATTTATCTTTGTGGTTTTAAAATATTTTCAGAAGGAGGATCTTGCCTTGAAGCTAACTAGGAGGAGTGTGACCCTCCTCTGCACTAAGGCAAGCCACAACATCATTTGGATGGTGTTATTTCAATATCTATGATTTTCTACTTGAATATGAGTCTTTATTTGCATTAAAAATTTGATGAATTAATATGGTTAATTGCTAGTTGTGTTATGATGCTTGATATGCTTGTTTTAGCTTCTGGTTGAGTTCATAGAATTGTTTGGCTAAGTAGAGTAAGATTTTGCACTAGATATTTTGTTATGGAAAGTTATGGTAGCTATTTTTGCTAGTAATAGTTTTCTACTAAATGATGAACTAATAAAAATGTTGTTTGTAGATAAAAATGACTTATAACCAGAGAAGTTTCTGATCTTAGTAGTGCAACTTAGTTATATTGCTTGTTTTGATCCATGCTTAAGAGTTGCTTGTTCTGTGTGACGAGTAGTTGCATGATTTCCGGTATGATGCCATGTTAGTAATAAAAAGTTTTTCTGAAAGTTAATACTTGATTAAGTTCAACCTGAATATGATGTTGATCACATCATGGTGCCATTGAATCGGGTTTTTAATTCAGTGCGACCACATTTACCTAATGGGAAGGTCTTGATTCGGTCCATTGTCGTGTCTCTCACCGGTGCCTCCTGCGAGGGAAGGTTATGGGCATGCATACCCTGGCCCGATAGGCAGACATAACCTTGTGTGCTCGTTTTGTTTTTATGGTACCTTGTCCCCGTTTGGGAACGTTTTGCCACGACGGCGGCCGTTGGTGTCTTTGGTAGACACGGGGCCACCCAAGACCTAGCCCTAAGAGGGAGATGGTCGGAGTGGCCGGGGAGAGTGCATGGCAAAGGGAGTACTTTGGTCCACCCGAATGGGAGTACGAGGCCAGGTATTCCGTAGTGTGGGTAAAGTGTGCTACCTCTACAGAGTGTATATAATCTATCGATAGTCGCGCCCTCGGTTATGGGCAAGATTCGGGAGTAAGTCACACCATGGATCAACTTTTATAATTAATCTTGCAAACTAGTAATTGTTGTGATGCATTGTTTCGTGGTGAACCTTGAACACTTGAGGTGTTCATGAGTGATTGGTTTCATGTGTGACCCCGGTGTGGTCACCGGTTGGTTATGAGGTAACCATCTAGTAAGTGAGTCTATGTGACTCGGTGCGCTGTTTGGTTGCGCTGCATAGCTTTGCATTTGTAGAAATTTCTTGAATTAATTTAACTTGATTAATTATCAGGATATTGTCTGTCATCGTGCTTATGTTTGTTGTGAGCTTGCAAGTACATTCAATGTACTGACCAGGCGTGTCATGCCAGTTTTGAGGCAAGTTGATTCGCATCGAAGCGCATCTCGTGTCTAGGCCGTGTCCAAGTTGGTGTCCCTGTGCCATGGAGTTCCGCTACGTCGTTCTTCCACTGCCGCGTAGTTTCGTGTGATCGAGGCCCCAACCATGTTCATTAAATAATGTACATACTGTCCAACAGCACCGTGTGTGCCGCTTGGCCTCGAATCTCGATGTAATATCAGACCTTTGTACCACGCTAGTATCAATAAAGCGGTTATTTCTGTACCATGTTGTTGTGTATTGCCAGAAGACTTGATCTCTGGGCTGGCAATGCAGGGTAAACCGGTTGCTCTGAGCCGGGGTGCCACAATGCTTGGTATCAGAGCCATGCTAATTGTAGGACACGCTAGACCGGTAGTGCGTTAGTAAAATGGTAGATAGTTTCGTTTGAGTGTCGGCGGACATAGGAATTGGTTGTTGCTTTGCATGCATGACTTATTGTTGTTATTACTAACCGTATGGTTTGTGAGTGTAGATGGCACCAATACCGATCTTGTACCATCCTGAGCCAGCTCCGTGCACATCGCCGCACCTGCTTCAGAACGTGTGGCTACTACTATATCCAGAGGGTGCTGATCCAGAGTATCGGGTGTATCACGAGCATCTGGTCGGTGCATTGTATAAGTATTATGCTAAGGTCACTCTACACCATAGTTCCCCATCCGGCGCTTACACTCGTTCGTCTAAGGGTGGTCTTGCTTCTACGCCATCTCAGGCGGTTCAGTTTGCTGCTATCGAGGCTCTTGTAGACTTGCGCTACAATGAGGTTCGCATGCACACCCACCCTGGACTTTTCTTCTACCCATCTCTGCACGAGAATGGGCGTATCCGCTTTCCTTTGAATAATCCGGCATGCGGTCGTCCCACTAGCCACCTTGCATGCTACATCACCGCTAGCTATCTCCTTAACTACAAGTTAGCTCGGGAGCTCTCACGCGCTCAGGCCGCTCTCGCTGCTGCTCATATAAGGAACCCTCTTCCCACTATCATCTACACTTCTGCTCCTCCCACCTCCGTTCCTATGACGACCTCGCAGGGTATCGTTAACCCTTTGACGGTGAACCCTCGCAGCACTCCTGCTGCATGGTCTTCTCTTGTTGCTACTCCTGCCGCCCCTATGCTTAGATCCCATCCCCCGCCTGCCCCTAAGGGAGAGCCCTCAAGGCAGCGCCAGCGCACCTCTCTTCTCCCGGAGGTCTCTATTATTAGTTCAGGATCTGGGTCCGGCTCAGGAGATGAGCCTGCAGCAGCACCATCCGAGCAGTAGATCGTTAGAGTATTGTGGTAGTCATGAGCATGATGTATGGCTATAATCGCATTTGTCATGATGCGTAGTTTTATGTACAAGGGTAGTAGACCCATTGCGATGTTTATTTTCATGTTGGAGCTATGTATAATTATGTTGGATTTTGACTTGGTTTTATTCGTTGCTTTCTTCTGGGATTTGTCATTGGTTTTTCCCCCATTTTGCAATTTTCTCATCATGGTTGCTATGTATTGGGAAAACGAAAAATAGGATGCCGCGTGGAGGCAGCAACAGTCAAGCTGGTGAGGATGTCCCTGTCCGTCGTTCTGCAAGAAAGGTAGGACATTCCCCTAAACCATACCAGCCACCTCCGCCTCCACCGCCACAATCGCCTTCCACCGAGCAAATCCTGCAAATGTTTGAAGAAAGAAGGAGCAACGATCTGCTGGAAATACTGAAAGTGTACAAGTTATGGTTGGGCAGAATGGAAACCAGAATGGCCATCATTCCAAGCTATCAGATTTTTAGCGAACCAAGCCTCCCAGTTTCAGCCATACTACTGGTCCTTTGGACGCCGACGACTGGCTAAGGACTATTGAAAGAAAACTAGAAATTGCTCGCACAAACCACGGAGACAAGGTTCCCTTTGCAACGCATTATCTCGAAGGAGCTGCCGCTATATGGTGGGATAATGCCAAAGCAATATGGCCTGCCGACGAGGAAATTACTTGGACAAAATTCAAGGATCACTTCTGCAAATATCATATTCCCACCGGAGTCATGAAGATCAAGCAACGCAAATTTCTCGCCCTCACTCAAGGCAGCATGACCGTCGCTGAGTATCTGAATAAATTCAACCATCTGGCCCGCTACTCTCTCCATGATGTGGCCACCAAAGAGCGGAAGATCGACCGATTTCTTGGAGGCCTACATCAACATCTCCGGTGCACTCTCAGTATGTTTGATTTCACGGACTTCCTGACTCTGGTGAACAAGGCCCTAATCGCCGAGAGGGAACACAAGCTCCTGCACGACAACAAGCCAAATGCTAATGACCACAAGCACAAATTCGAGCCCAAGAAGGATATGCAACCAGTGCAAAAGGCTCGTACATGGCAACAGACTCAGGTGGAGTGCAAACCCAATTGGCAGCAGAACATCAACAAGACTACTACACAAGTCAAGAATGTCGTGACCAGCCCGGTGCGCAACGATTGCCAGCGCAACAATTCGTGCTTCAGCTGTGGTCAAACCGGACACTATGCCCGATAGTGTCCCAAGAACACCAAGCACGTCGCTCCATTTCAGCCGCAAGTTAACTACATGGAGCAGTATTCCGCCCCCGATATAATCCAAGCGCAAGTTCATCACATTTCCGCAGACGAAGCCCAAGAGGACCCGGAAGTTGCCATTGGTATGTTTCTTGTCAATGACATACCCGCCGTAATTTTATTTGACTCTGGGGCTTCCCACTATTTTATTTCGCGGAGTTTTGCTTCCCAAAACAATTTTTCTTGCGCGATTTTGGGAAAGCACATGCTGGTACAATCCCCGGGATCCATACTCAGAAGCAATCTCGTCTGCCGGAATTTGTAGATTGACATCAAGGGCGTCAAGTTTCCAACATCGTTGATAATCATCGATTCCAACAAATTGGATGTCATTCTGGGCATGAATTGGTTAACCCAATACCAAGTCTGCATCAGCTGTGCGACCAGAGAAGTTACCCTGAAAAATATGGAAGGTCGCACCACAAGTTTTTATGCCCGCAAGCGCATCCCCACGAAGGATATGGTTTTCGCAGCCATGGCAGAAGAGGTGGAATTAATCCGAGTGGGCAGCGAGTATCCAGATGTATTTCCTGAAGAATTATTCAGCATGCCACTAGATTGAGAATTGGAGTTTGCTATTGACCTAGTGCCTGGAACCACCCCGATACATAAGAAATATTATCGTATGCCCTCCTCAGAATTGGTGGAATTGAAGAAGCAACTGGATGAGATGCTGCAAAAAGGATACAGTCGTCCGAGCTCTTCACCATGGGGATCACCAGCAATCTTCGTGGACAAAAAGGATGGCAGTCTACGAATGTGTGTAGACTACCGACAGCTGAATGACGTCACCATTAAAAATAAGTATCCACTGCCGAGGATTGACGATCTGTTTGATCAATCAGTGGGGCCAAAGTATTCTGAAAGATTGATTTGAGGATGGGATATCATCAACTCAAAATTAAGAAGGAAGAAATTCCTAAGACCGCATTTACCACTCGGTATGGTCTTTACGAATACACTATTATGTCCTTCAGCCTCACCAACGCTCCTGCATTCTTTATGCATATGATGAACAAGGTGTTTATGGACTTCTTGGACAAGTTTGTGGTGGTGTTCATTGATGACATCCTCATTTATTCCAAAAGCAAGGATGAACATAAGGAACATCTTCGTGCAGTTCTGCAACGGCTTCGCGATCATCGGTTGTATGCCAAATTCAGCAAATGTGAGTTTTGGCTCTAGCAAGTGGGATTCCTCAGACATATCCTCCCGGCAGAAGGGATCTCGGTGGATCCAAGCAAGGTAAAAGATGTACTTGGTTGGTCCGCACCCACCACCGTCTCGGAAATATGGAGTTTCCTTGGACTGGACGGATATTATCGCCGTTTTATCGAAGGATTTTCCAAGATCGCCAAGCCAATGACTGAGCTCCTCAAGAAGGAAAAGAAGTTCGTATGGACTGAAGACTGCGAACGGAGCTTCAATGAGTTAAAAACCAGACTGGCATCGGCACCCATATTAACTCTTCCAGATATCTACCGCAGTTTTGATGTTTACTGCGACGCCTCCAGAAAAGGACTGGGGTGTGTACTCATGCAAGATGGCAAAGTGGTGGCCTATGCATCTCGCCAACTGCGACAACATGAAGGAAATTATCCTACTCATGATTTGGAATTGGCCACAGTGGTGCACACTTTTAAAATCTGGAGACATTATCTGATTGGAAAGAAGTGCCAAATATTCACCGACCATAAAAGTCTCAAGTATATATTCACTCAGCCCGACTTGAACCTTCGACAGCGAAGATGGCTCGAGTTGGTTAAGGACTATGACCTCGGAATAAATTATCACCCGGGCAAAGCTAATGTGGTGGCTAACGCCCTCAACCGCAAACCAGCCAACCTCAATGCCCTAATGGATTCCTTGCCTCCAGAGCTCTATGAAGAAATCATGCAGCTGAATCTGGTAATCGCCGACGCCCGTCTTACCAATATATTGGAAGTGGCTCCTACTCTCGAAGAATAAATCTGCAGAGCTCAAGCGGATGATAAGGTGTTACGGATATATGTTCAGAAGCTGCACCAAGGGCAAGCACCTGATTTCAGTATGGATCAGCAAGGTTCGCTAAGGTTCCGAGGAAGACTTTGCGTACCCAACCAAGACAGTCTGAAGAAGAAAATATTGGCGGAAGCACATGAAGCACCATACTCAATTCATCCCGGTGGTACCAAGATGTATGAGGATCTTCGTCAGATATTTTGGTGGGATGGAATGAAGAAAGACATCGCGTATTTTGTGGCCTGTTGCGATACCTGCAATAAGGTAAAGGCGGAACACCAAAAACCCGCCGGACTCCTCCAGCCTCTACTGGTATCCCAATGGAAATGGGACGATATTTGCATGGATTTCATCACCGGATTACCAAGGTCTCATTAAGGAAACGATGCGATATGGGTCTTAGTGGACACTCTAACCAAGGTGGCACACTTCCTACCTATCTGGACCACATACCGTGCAAATCAACTTGCATAGCTGTATGTATCAAGAATTGTCAGTCTGCATGGAGTACACAAGACTATCACCTCCGACAGGGGATCTCTATTCACATCCGCATTTTGGTCCCGACTTTATCAAGCCTTGGGGACCGCTCTGAAGTACAGCACGGCTTACCATCCTCAGACAGATGGACAGACTGAGCGAGTAAATCAAATACTCGAAGATATGCTTCGGGCATGTACATTGGCCCAAGGAACCAAGTGGGAAGACCGTCTGCCCTACACCGAGTTTTCCTACAACAACAGTTTCTAGGCCAGCTTAAAGATGTTACCCTATGAAGCCCTGTATGGCCGGAAATGCCACACCCCATTAAATTGGTCTCAAACCGGAGATAGCCCTATTTTCGGGACTGATTTAATGCTCGAAGCCGAGAAGCAAGTCAAAGAAATCCGAGACAGACTGCAACTGGCCAAATCCCGACAGAAGAGCTACTATGATGCCAAACATCGTCAGATTAGCTTCAAACCCGGAGAACACGTATATCTCCGAGTCACCCCTATGAAAGGAGTCAAGAGGTTTCACACCCAAGGAAAACTGGCACCCAGATATATTGGTCCATTCCCCGTCATGGCCAGAGTCAGAATAGTCGCCTACCAGTTGGAATTGCCAGCAGAATTGTCCAAAGTACACAATGTGTTTCACATCTGACAGCTAAGAAGATGCATCTCACCACCGGAGAAAAGGACTGATATGTCAGAGATAGAATTGGCTAAGGATTTGACTTATGAGGAAAAGCCAATTAGAATATTGGATTAGACAGAAAGGGTCACTCGCAGCAAAGAGATAAGATTTTACAAAGTTTAGTGGGAGCATCACACCGAACAAGAAGCAACCTGGGAAAGGGAGGAATTTTTAAGGACTGCATACCCAGAATGGTTTTCCCAAGCAACCGAATCTCAAGGATGAGATTCATCCTAAGAGGGGGAGGTTTGTGACAGCCTGGATTTTGCCTTCTCTCTTTTTACCAGACTTGCCGTCTCTCTCTCTTTCGGACTTGGTTTTCATCGTGGTTTTTGCCCTGATTTGAATTGGATTTTTGGATCAATTCTAAGGGACTTGACACTTGGGCATATCCTTGGCTTTCACCCAAGTGACCTATCTACCTTATTCCTCCCACAAATTCCCAAAATAATAAAATGAATATTTTTCCTAAAAGGAAAATATTCATTTTTCTCCCTTAAGTTCATTTCAGAACTTTGTGCTCTAAAGCAACCTCAATTTTCTTGCTCAGAAAAATCTAAGATAATTCCTAAATATTCTTAGGACCATGGCACATCTTCCCATGCAAAAATATTGCATCACTTTTTGTAATATTTTTGCTGTAGAAAATCTTTTCACTTTTGGACCAGAAATGCACTTTGTACAGCAAGTGCATTTTTGCCTAAGCTTTTAGCCTTGATCTTTCTTGAGCTTAAACACCCTCCTAAGAAACCCTAAACCCCAGGAGATCAGCCCTAATGGCCGTCTAGAAGGTGGACAAACTTGGCGACCAAGTTTCTGTACATAAACTTATCAGCTAAGTGGCGTCACTTCTGGTCGACCTGGGCATGAGCCATCAACCCCCCTAGACTAAACACTGCACGGTCGAGAGCGTATACAAGGTTTGGCCGCTCCTGGGCGTCGTTTTGACCATGCCAGCCTGGTGACCGCGCGTGGACACGGTGCCTGGCATGCGTCTCGACGCGCTCTGGCTGGCGCCTTGCACTCTGTTTCGCGCGTGCATGTTCCAGCGCTCACCGCCGACTGCCGCATCGCGCCACAACCCTCGACCGATCACCCATGACCCCTCGATGGCGCTCGCCGACACCGGAGCCGCCGTAGCAAGACCGGTCAAGTCACAGACAAAACGGCACAGTGCGCGCGTGTGCTTGTCCCCATCGCAAACTGCCTCCTGTGCTCGTCCGCGAGCGTGGGCAAGCATCGGCCTTGACGCTGCACCCTATCCCCTCGCATTGGAGCCTCTCGTCGATGTTCGCCGCGTGTCCATAGTGCTCCGGTGGTGACACGTTCCCTCCCCCCCCCCCCCCGCTCCGGCTATATAGCGCTCCCCTCCTCGCTCACTAGCCACGCACCACTCCACACCACCTCCGCGAACACGTAGACGAGCAGAAGCCCGGTCGGGCAGGCCTCTAGCCGTCGCCCCGACCAGAGGACTCCGGCGATCCCCGCAGTCCAGCTGCCGCACTCCGCTGCCTCTCGAGCTCAAGCAACTGCTTGGGCGGGGCAGTGGGGGTTTTCTGGTGCTGCCTGGACCCCGTGGAGCCCTTGGAGCCACCTCTCGCCGCCGTCTTCTTCCTCTCCGGCGACCAGCTCCGGCCACCTCTCGCCAAGCCACGGGTACGGGCAGGTGCGCCACGACCCCAACTTCAATCCTATCCCTCTCGTTTAGCCCCAAACCCCCTCGTCGCCGGTGTGAGCTCCGGTGAAGCCCCTCCTCTCTCTCTCTCTCTCTCTCTCTCTCTCTCTCTCTCTCTCTCTCTCCTGACGCACGGGACCCACATGTCAGTCTCACCACTTGCGCCCGAAGCGGTACGAGTGGAGGCGTATTTCTGTTTTACGCCTTCGACGTCACCCCCCCCCCAGGAATTTCTGTTTAATTCAAATTTATTCAAAAATTTGACCAAACTTTGACCAGCCATAATTTCTAAACCACAAGTCCAAATGAATTGATTCTTTTTGCATTGTCTTTGTTACAGAAAGCTCTAGCAGCACACCAAAAGGTGAATTTTTCCTTGCTGTCTAGAATTTCTAGTGATTTTCACAATGTATTTTGACATTTATCTTTCTGGTTTTAAAATATTTTCAGAAGGAGGATCTTGCCTTGAAGCTAACCAGGAGGAGTGTGACCCTCCTCTGCACTAAGGCAAGCCACAACATCATTGAGATGGTGTTATTTCAATATCTATGATTTTCTACTTGAATATGAGTCTTTATTTGCATTAAAATTTTGATAAATTAATATGGTTAATTGCTAGTTGTGTTATGATGCTTGATATGCTTGTTTTAGCTTCTGGTTGAGTTCATAGAATTGTTTGGCTAAGTAGAGTAAGATTTTGCACTAGATATTTTGTTATGGAAAGTTATGGTAGCTATTTTTGCTAGTAATAGTTTTCTACTAAATGATGAACTAATAAAATTGTTGTTTGTAGATAAAAATTACTTATAACCAGAGAAGTTTCTGATCTTGGTAGTGCAACTTATTATATTGCTTATTTTGATCCATGCTTAAGAGTTGCTTGCTCTGTGTGACGAGTAGTTGCATGATTTCCGGTATGATGCCATGTTAGTAATACAAAGTTTTTCTGAAAGTTAATGCTTGATTAAGTTCAACCTGAATATGATGTTGATCGCATCATGGTGCCACTGAATCGGGTTTTTAATTCAGTGCGACCACATTTAACTAATGGGAAGGTCTGGATTCGGTCCTTTGTCGTGGCTCTCACTGGTGCCTCCCGCGAGGGAAGGTTATGGGCGTGCATACCCTGGCCCGGTAGGCAGACATAACCTTGTGTGCTCGTTTTGTTTTTATGGTACCTTGTCCCCGTTTGGGACCCTTTGCCACGACGGTGGCCATTGGTGTCTTTGGTAGACATGGAGCCACCCAAGACCTAGCCCTGAGAGGGAGATGGTCGAAGTGGCCGAGGAGAGTGCATGGCAAAGGGAGGGTTTCGTCTGAGTACTTTTGTCCACCCGAATGGGAGTACGAGGCTAGGTATTCTGTAGTGTGGGTAAAGTGCACTACCTCTGTAGAGTGTATTTAATCTATCGATAGTCGTGCCCTCGGTTATGGGCAAGACTCGGGAGTAAGTCACACCATGGATCAACTTTTATAATTAATCTTGCAAACTAGTACTTGTTGTGATGCATTGTTTCGTGGTGAACCTTGAACACTCGAGGTGTTCATGAGTGATTGGTTTTAGGTGTGACCCCAGTGTGGTCACCGTTCGGTTACGAGGTAACCGTCTGGTAAGCGAGTCCGTGTGACTCGGTGCGCTGTTTGGTTGCCCTACATAGCTTTGCATTTGTAGAAATTTCTTGCATTAATCTAACTTGATTAATTATCAAGATATTGTCTATCATCGTGCTTATGTTTGTTGTGAGCTTGCAAGTACATTCAATGTACTGACCTGGCGTGTCATGCCAGTTTTCAAGCAAGTTGATTCGCATTGGAGCGCATCTCGTGTTTAGGCCGTGTCCACGTCGGTGTCCTTGTGCCATGGAGTTTTGCTACGTTGTTCTTTCGCTGCCGCGTAGTTTTGTGTGATCGAGGCCCCAGCCATGTTCATTAAATAATGTACATACTATCCAGTAGCACCGTGTGTGCCGCTTGGCCTCGAATCTCAATGTAATATCAGACCTTTGTACCACGCTAGTATCAATAAAGCGGTTATTTCTGTACCATGTTGTTGTGTATTGCCAGAAGACTCGATCTCTGGGCTGGCAATGCAGGGTAAACTGGTTGCTCTGAGCCGGGGTGCCACACGGCCAGGAGGAGGAAGCGCGCCCAAGGGGGGGAGTCCTACTCCCACCAGGAGTAGGACTCCTCTTGTTCCTATTTGGAGAGGGAGAGGGAAGAAAGAGGAAGGAGGGAGGAAGGAAAGGGGGGTCGGCCCCCTTCCCAATTCGGACTGGGCTTGGGGGGGGGGCTCCCTTGCTCCATTCCCCTCCTTTCCACTAAAGCCCATTAAGGCCCATATACCTCACGGGGGGTTCTGATAACCTCCCAGTGCTCCGGTATTGTCCCAATCTCACCCGGAACCATTCTGGTGTCCAAATATAGTCGTCTAATATATCAATCTTTATGTATCGACCATTTCGAGACTCCTCGTCATGTCCGTGATCACATCCGGGACTCCGAACTACCTTCGGTACATCAAAACACATAAACTCATAATATAACCGTCATGGAACTTTAAGCGTGCGGACCCTACGGGTTCGAGAACTATGTAGACATGACCGAGACACGTCTCCGGTCAATAACCAATAGCGGAACCTGGATGCTCATATTGGCTCCCACATATTCTACGAAGATCTTTTTCGGTCAAACCGCATAACAACATACGTTGTTCCCATTGTCATCGGTATGTTACTTGCCCGAGATTCGATCGTCTGTATCTCAATACCTAGTTCAATCTCGTTACCGGCAAGTCTCTTTACTCGTTATGTAATGCATCATCCCATAACTAACTCATTAGCTACATTGTTTTCAAGGCTTATAGTGATGTGCATTACCGAGAGGGCCCAGAGATACCTCTCTGACAATCGGAGTGACAAATCCTAATATCGAAATACGTCAACTCAACAAGTACCTTCGGAGACACCTGTAGAGCACCTTTATAATCACCCATTTACGTTGTGATGTTTGGTAGCACACAAAGTGTTCCTCCGGTAAACGGGAGTTGCATAATCTCATAGTCATAGGAACATGTATAAGTCATGAAGAAAGCAATAGCTACATGCTAAACGATCAAGTGCTAAGCTAACGGAATGGGTCAAGTCAACCACATCATTCTCCTAATGATGTGATCCCGTTAATCAAATGACAACTCATGTCTATGGCTAGGAAACTTAACCATCTTTGATTCAACGAGCTAGTCAAGTAGAGGCATACTAGTGACACTTTGTTTGTCTATGTAGTCACACATGTATCAAGTTTCCGGTTAATACAACTCTAGCATGAATAATAAACATTTATCATGAAATAAGGAAATAAATAATAACTTTATTATTGCCTCTAGGGCATATTTCCTTCAGCCTCCCACTTGCACTAGAGTCAATAATCTAGTTCACATCATCATGTGATTTAACACCAATACTCACATCTGTATGTGATTAACACCCATAGTTCACATCGTCATGTGATCAACACCCGAAGGGTTTACTAGAGTCAATCATCTAGTTCACATCGCTATGTGGTTAACACCCAAACAGTACTAAGGTATGATTATGTGTTGCTCATGAGAGAAGTTTAGTCAACGGGTCTGTCACATTCAGAGCCGTATGTATTTTGCAAATATTCTATGTCTACAATCCTCTGCATGGAGCTACTCTAGCTAATTGCTCCCACTTTCAATATGTATCCATGTTGAGACTTAGAGTCATCTGGAATCGGTGTAAAATCTTGCACCAATGTAACTCTTTATGACGGGCTCTTTTATCACCTCCATAATCGAGATATATTTCCTTAGTCCTTACTAAGGATATTCTTGACCGTTGTCTAGAGATCTACTTCTATATCAAAAATTGTACTCCCTTGCCAAACTTAGAGCAAGGTATAAAATAGGTCTAGTACACAACATAGCATACTTTATAGAACCTATGACTGAGGCATAGGGAATGACTTTTCATTCTTTTTCTATTTTCTACCATGGTCGGGTTTTGAGTCTTACTCAACTTCACACCTTGCAACACAGGGAAGAACTCCTTCTTTGACTGTTCCATTTTTGAACTACTTCAAAATCTTATCAAGGTATGTGCTCATTGAAAAATCTTATCAAGCGTCTTGATCTATCTCTATAGATCTTGATGCTCAATGTGTAAGCAGCTTCACCGAGGTCTTTCTTTTAAAAACTCTTATTCAAGTATCCTTTTATGCTATCCAGAATTTCTATATCATTTCCAATCAACAATATGTCATCTACATATAGTTTTAGAAATGCTACAGAGCTCCCACTCACTTTCTTGTAAATATAGGCTTCTCCAAAAGTCTGTATAAAACCATATGCTTTGATCAACTCATCAAAGTGTATATTCCAACTCCGAGATGCTTGCACCAGTCCATAGATGGATCGCTGGAGCTTGCACATTTTGTTAGCACCTTTAGGATTGACAAAACCTTCTGGTTGTATCATATACAACTCTTCTTTAATAAATCCATTAAGGAATGCAGTTTTGACATCCATTTGCCAGATTTCATAAAATGTGGCACTTGCTAACATGATTCAGACAGACTTAAGCATCGATACGAGTGAGAAAATCTCATCGTATTCAACACCTTGAACTTGTCAAAAAACTTTTTGCGACAAGTCGAGCTTTGTAGATAGTAACACTACTATCAGCGTCTGTCTTCCTCTTGAAGATCCATTTATTTTCTATGACTTGCCGATCATCGGGCAAGTCCACCAAAGTCCACACTTTGTTCTCATACATGGATCCCATCTTAGATTTCATGGCCTTCAAGCCATTTCACGGAATCTGGGCTCATCATCGCTTCCTCATAGTTTGTAGGTTCATCATGGTATAGTAACATGACTTCTAGAATAGGATTACCGTACCACTCTGGTGTGGACTGTACTTTGGAAGACCTACGAGGTTCTATAGTAACTTAATCGGAAGTTTCATGATCATCATCATTATCTTCCTCACTAATTGGTGTAGGAATCACTGGAACTGATTTCTATGACGAACTACTTTCCAAATTGGGAGAAGGTACAATTACCTTATCAAGCTCTACTTTCCTACCACTCACTTCTTTCGAGAGAAACTCCTTCTCTAGAAAGGATCCATCTTAGCAACGAATATCTTGCTTTCGGATCTATGATGGAAGGTGTACCCAATAGTTTCCTTTGGGTATTCTATGAAGACACACTTCTCCGATTTGGGTTCGAGCTTATCAGGTTGAAACTTTTTCACATAAGCATCGCAGCCCCAAACTTTAAGAAACAACAACTTTGGTTTCTTGCCAAACCACAGTTCATAAGGTGTCGTCTCAAAGGATTTTGATGGTGCCCTATTTAAAGTGAATGCAGTTGTCTCTAATGCATAAACCCAAAATGATAGTGGTAAATCGGTAAGATACATCATAGATCGCACCATATCCAATAAAGTGCAGTTACGACATTCGGACACACCATTACGCTGTGGTGTTCCATGTGGTGTGAGCTGTGAAACTATTCCACATTGTTTTAAATGAAGACCAAACTCGTAACTCAAATATTCGTCTCCACAATCAGATTGTAGAAACTTTATTTTCTTGTTACGATGATTTTCCACTTCACTCTGAAAGTCTTTGAACTTTTCAAACGTTTCAGACTTATGTTTCATCAAGTAGATATACCCATATCTGCTCAAATCATCTGTGAAGGTCAGAAAATAACGATACCCGCCGCGAGCTTCAACACTCATTGGATCGCATAGATCAGTATGTATTATTTCCAACACGTCAGTAGCTCGTTCCATTGTTCCGGAGAACAGAGTTTTAGTCATCTTGCCCAAAAGGCACGGTTCGCAAGCATCAAATGATTCATAACCAAGTGATTCCGAAAATCCATCTTTATGGAGTTTCTTCATGCGCTTTACACCGATATGACCCAAATGGCAGTGCCACAAATAAGTTGCACTATCATTATTAACTTTGCATCTTTTGGCATCAATATTATGAATATGTCTATCACTACGATCGAGATCCAACAAACTATTTTCATTGGGTGTATGGCCATTGAAGGTTTTATTCATGTAAACAGAACAACAATTATTCTCTGACTTTAAATGAATAACCGTATTGCAATAAACATGATCAAATCATATCCATGCTCAACGCAAACGCCAAATAACATTTATTTAGGTTTAACACTAATCCTGAAAGTATAGGGAGTGTGCGATGATGATCATATCAATCTTGGAACTACTTCCAACACTCATCATCACTTCCCCCTCAACTAGTCTCTGTTTATTCTTTAAATCCTGTTTCGAGTTACTAATCTTAGCAACCGAACAAGTATCAAATACTCAGGGGCTACTATAAACACTAGTAAGGTACCCATCAATAACATGTATATCAAATATACCCTTGTTCACTTTGCCATCCTTCTTATCCACCAAATATTCAGGGTATTTCCGCTTGCAGTGACCATTTACTTTGCAGTAGAAGCACTTAGTTTCAGGCTTTGGTCCAGCTTTGGGCTTCTTTACGGGAGTGACAACTTGATTGCCATTCTACTTGAAGTTCCCTTTCTTTCCCTTTGCCCTTTTCTTGAAACTAGTGGTCTTGTCAATCATCAACACTTGATGCTCTTTCTTGACTTCTACCTTCGTCGATTTCAACATCACGAAGAGTTCGGGAATCGTTTTCATCATCCCTTGCATACTATAGTTCATCATGAAGTTCTAGTAAGTTGGTGATGGTGACTACAGAACTCTGTCAATCACTATCTTATCTGGAAGATTAACTCCCACTTGATTCAAGCGATTGTAGTACTCAGACAATCTGAGCACATGCTCACTGCTTGAACTATTCTCCTCCATCTTTTAGCTATAGAACTTGTTGGAGACTTAATATCTCTCAACTCGGGTATTTGCTTGAAATATTAACTTCAACTCCTGGAACATCTCATATGGTCTATGACGTTCAAAACGTCTTTAAAGTCCCGATTCTAAGTCGTTAAGCATGGTGCACTATACTATCAAGTAGTCATCATATTGAGCTAGCCAAACATTCATAACGTCTGCATCTGCTCCTGCAATAGGTCTGTCACCTAGCGGTGTATCAAGGACATAATTCTTCTGCGTAGCAATGAGCATAAACCTCAGATCATGGACCCAGTCCGCATCATTGCTACTATCATCTTTCAACTTAGTTTTCTCTAGGAACACATATAAAACATAGGGAAGCAACAACGCGAGCTATTGATCTACAACATAATTTGCAAATACTATCAGGACTAAGCTCATGATAAATTAAAGTTCAATTAATCATATTACTCAAGAACTCCCACTTAGATAGACATCCCTCTAATCATCTAAGTGATCACGTGATCCAAATCAAGTAAACCATGTCCGATCATCACGTGAGATGGGGTAGTTTTCAATGGTGAACATCACTATGTTGATCATATCTACTATATGATTCATGCTCGACCTTTCGGTCTCCAGTGTTCCGAGGCCAAATCTGCATATGCTAGGCTCGTCAATTTAACCCGAGTATTCTGCGTGTGCAAAACTAGCTTGCACCCGTTGTAGATGAACATAGAGCTTATCACACCCGATCATCACGTGGTGTCTCGGCACGACGAACTTTGGCAACGATGCATACTCAGGGAGAACACTTATACCTTGAAATTTAGTGAGAGATCATCTTATAATGCTACCGCCGAACTAAGCAAAATAAGATGTATAAAAGATAAACATCACATGCAATCAAAATATGTGACATGATATGGCCATCATCATCTTGTGCCTTTGATCTCCATCTCCAAAGCATCGTCATGGTCTCCATTGTCACCGGTATGACACCATGATCTCCATCATCTTGATCTATATCAATGTGTCGTCACATGGTCATCTCGCCAACTATTGCTCTTGCAACTATTGCTATCGCATAGTGATAAAGTAAAGCAATTATTTGGCGCTTGCATCTTATGCAATAAAGAGACAACCATAAGGCTACTGCCAGTTGCCGATAACTTCAACAAAACATGATCATCTCATACAACAACTTATATCTCATCACGTCTTGACCATATCACATCACAATAAGCCCTGCAAAAACAAGTTAGACGTCCTCTACTTTGTTCTTGCAAGTTTTACGTGGCTGCTACGGGCTGAGCAAGAACCATTATTACCTACGCATCAAAACCACAACGATAGTTCGTCAAGTTAGTGCTGTTTTAACCTTCTCAAGGACTGGGCGTAGCCACACTCGGTTCAACTAAAGTTGGAGAAACTGACACCCGCTAGTCACCTGTGTGCAAAGCACGGCGGTAAAACCAGTCTCGCGTAAGCGTATGTGTAATGTTGGTCCAGGCCGCTTCATCCAACAATACCGCCGAACCAAAGTATGACAATGCTGGTAAGCAGTATGACTTGTATCGCCCACAACTCACTTGTGTTCTACTCGTGCATATAACATCTACGCATAAAACCAGGCTCCGATACCACTGTTGGGGAACGTAGTAATTTCAAAAAAAAAATCCTACGCACACGCAAGATCATGGTGATGCATAGCAACAAGAGGGGAGAGTGTGTCCACATACCCTCGTAGACCTCAAGCGGAAGCGTTAGCAGAACGCAGTTGATGTAGTCGTACATCTTCATGATCCGATCAATCAAGTACTGAACGCACTGTACCTCCGAGTTCAGCACATGTTCAGCTCGATGACGTCCCTCGAACTCTGATCCAGCCGAGCTTTGAGGGAGAGTTCCGTCAGCATGATGGCGTGGTGACGATGATGATGTTCTACCGACGCAGGGCTTTGCCTAAGCACCGCTACGATATTATCGAGGTGGATTATGGTGGAGGGGGCACCACACACGACTAAGAGATCCAAGGGATCAATTGTTGTGTCTATGGGGTGCCCCCTCCTTTGTATATAAAGGAGGGGAGGAGAGGGGCGGCCAGGAGGAGGAGGCGCGCCCAAGGGGGGGAGTCCTACTCCCATCGGGAGTAGGACTCCTCCTTTTCCTATTTGGAGAGGGACGGGGAAGGAAGAGGAAGGAAAGGGGGGCCACCCCCTTCCCAATTCGTACTGGGCTTGAGGGGTGGGGGCGCGCCCCCTCCCTTGCTCCTTTCCCCTCCTTTACACTAAAGCCCATTAAGGCCCATATACCTCCCGGGGGGTTCCCATAACCTCCCGGTGCTCCGGTATTGTCCCAATCTCACCCGGAACCATTCCGGTGTCCAAATATAGTCGTCCAATATATCGATCTTTATGTCTCGACCATTTCGAGACTCCTTGTCATGTCCGTGATCACATCCGGGACTCTGAACTACCTTAGGTACATCAAAACACATAAAGTCACAATATAACCGTCATCGAACTTTAAGCGTGTGGATCCTACGGGTTTGAGAACTATGTAGACATGACAGAGACACATCTCCGGTCAATAACCAATAGTGGAACCTGGATGCTCATATTGGCTCCCACATATTCTATGAAGATCTTTATCGGTCAAACTGCATAACAACATACGTTGTTCCCTTTGTCATCGGTATGTTACTTGCCTGAGATTCGATCGTCGGTATCTCAATACCTAGTTCAATCTCGTTACCGGCAAGTCTCTTTACTCGTTATGTAATGCATCATCCTGTAAGTAACTCATTAGCTACATTGCTTGCAAGGCTTATAGTGATGTACATTACCGAGAGGGCCCAAAGATACCTCTCCGACAATCGGAGTGACAAATCCTAATATCGAAATACGTCAACTCAACAAGTACCTTCAGAGACACCTGTAGAGCACCTTTATAATCACCCATTTACGTTGTGACGTCTGGTAGCACACAAAGTGTTCCTCCGGTAAACGGGAGTTGCATAATCTCATAGTCATAAGAACATGTATAAGTCATGAAGAAAGGAATAGCAACATACTAAATGATCAAGTGCTAAGCTAATGGAATGGGTCAAGTCAATCACATCATTCTCCTAATGATGTGATCCCGTTAATCAAATGACAACTCATGTCTATGGCTAGGAAACTTAACCATCTTTGATTCAACGAGCTAGTCAAGTAGAGGCATACTAGTGACACTTTGTTTGTCTATGTATTCACACATGTAGCAAGTTTCCGGTTAATACAATTCTAGCATGAATAATAAACATTTATCATGAAATAAGGAAATAGATAATAAATTTACTATTGCCTCTAGGGCATATTTCCTTCAGTATTTTGTGGGATGGGGAATATCAATAGCTTCAAAACGAGCTAAAGAAAGTAAAAATCGGAGTTCGGATGAATTAGTTATGGACGAAACAAGAATCAGCCGAACTCTGAAACTACAGGTTACGGACGTCCGGAAATGGTCGGATGTCCGGTCGTCGGACGTCCGGAAAGCTTGAAAATCCATAAATTTGGTTCTGTTGGCCGGTTCCGGTCGTTCGGTGGATGACGGATGCCTGGTGCTTCAAGGGGGTCCGGACGTCCGGTAAAACACCGCTCATCCGTGGGTCGGGGTCAACGCGAAATTTCAGATCTGGGACGCGATTTTGGGCGTAATTTGGGGATTTTGGGGTCAAAATTGACGATATTTCATGGATGAAAGATGGGGAAACTTGGGGAAATGATAGATCCACTCGAAACCAATCTTTTTCAAAAGTAGCATGAGTTTTACAGCAATTTTGGAAATTAGCAGTGCTAACTAGTTATTTGCAAAACTAGCACCCCGTCGGCCTCCCAGTGGCCGAAGAGTGGCTCTTCGGCCAGCAGTTGACCGAAGTAGGCACCTCGGCCTCACGTTGGCCGAAGAGTGCCCCAACTGGGCCGAAAAGCACTCTTCAGCCTCCCATAGGCCGAAGAGCACTCTTTGGTCAATCGTAGGCTGAAGAGTCCCTGGGCCCCACCTTTTCACATTAATGATTGACCGAGGTTGCATGGTTGCGCTCTTCTGGTTACGGTAGGCCGAAAAGTTTTATTTTTTCTAATTATGACTTACGAATGTTGCATAACCATTTTCCATCTTAGCCATTGAAAAAAAATTGCACAGCCCTTTCTGTCAATATTTTCCCGCCAACTCTTTTCCCTCCATATGTTCCCGCCACCCGTTTCCTGCCAACCCTTTCCCGCCATATGTTCCCGCCACCCGTTTCCCGCCAACCATTTCCCGCCATATGTTCCTGCCAACCCTTTCCCTCCATACCCAGTCGTTCTTTCCCGCCATTTTCTCCTCTCTACCTATAAAACCCCTTTCACACGGAGGTGCATATACAATCCAGTGTAGTCGAGATGTCCCATTATCCTTTCAATCGTAGTTTTCATCCTGGGATGAGCAGATGTCTTCTGAGGCTAGCCACCAATTTCAGGATGGACAATAGGATAGTTCCACGGGACGAACTCACCGGTAGCGACACCATAATGAATGAGTTGGCTCATGAATTACGTAGGTCTGGGTGGCCTGAAAGGACCTATGAGGAGGTACGTAAAGAACTTCTTAGGTTGCATGAAAGGTGGAAGAAGGTAGTTTTGCCGAAGAGTGAAACTTTCAGAAGGACTGCAGCAAACAATCCATTTTTATGGACTGAGGAGAGCGAGGACGAAGATGATATCTTCATGCCGCCGCTTCCGGGTTCCGCATCGTCGAAGGGCAAGAGTTCTGCATCGTCTAAGGGCAAGAGTTCTGCATCCTCGAAGGGCAACAGTTCTGCATCGACGGAGGGCAAGAGGACCGCATCATCGAAGGGCAAGAGTTCTTCCTCAACGGAGGATGATGATGATGACTTCATGTAGTATGTAAGTTGTATTTCAGTTCTACCTTAATTTTAGGGCATTATGTTTTACCTTAATTTCATTTTGTAGTATGTAAGTTGTATTTATTAAGTTCAACCGCACCATTTAATTCAGATGTGCTTGTATCTTAATTATCGGTTGTAATCTCTTTGGAAATGTAACTGGAATAACAATGCGAATTAATAGTAATATGTCTCTCGCATACATAAAACGATATATGTCTCCTGATCAGATAGAAACAAGTGCGATAGTAACACATACATGAAGCATGTATCATACATAAATATGGACTCAGAGATGCGAATAGTCTGAAACTAACATAGATAATGACTCATACATAGATAACCATATCACTGCGGGGGACGACGACAAATCTGGGTCTTCCTCGGGTGAGGACCGGAAGGCGATAAGCACTGAGGCGGTGGACGATGCTCACGATAACCACGACCATAGATAACCTCATATGTCACTGTCTGTGTCTCCTGCGACGATGATGGTGGTGGAGTGTGAAACACGTTGTGCGAGAAGTCATAAGTGTTTTCAGCTTGGTCATCGTCATCGCCATAGCCCTCTAATCCACATCCAGCACCACTAAGTATCGGTGACTGCACTGAGTGCATCAACTGTTATGACTAGTTGCCTACCGCAATATAGTAAAACGGGTAAAATTAATTTGTGAACCTACAATGTTGAAAAGAATGTACAAAGTAGTGTTACCTAGTTCCATTTGATGAGACAAGGAAGAGGTCCCTGGTTGAGAAGGCGATGGCTGATTCCAAGAAGAGCTCCCTAGTTCTGAAGGAGATGGCTGATGCACGGAGAGGCGTGGTTGCTGCATGGAGTGTCGTGGTTCTGAATGCTGCACAGAGTGTCGTGGTTCTGAATGATGGACAGAAGGATGTGGGGGGCGATGTGCCAGACGAGGAACGACAACATCCGTAGATCATCTACATGTAAGTGATGCGTAAATCCCTCTTAACTTCTCATCCATACGCCTCAACCATGAGAGGTGCTCTGGTTGTGGGATAGTATCCCCCCTCTCAACCTACCGCATTAAAGCGGAAACCTCCTCTCGCGCCTGGACTGTCAAGTCACTCTGCACATGAAGAGTTAACCCATTGTATATGATAAGGTTATGATAAAACTACACATATGATAAAACTTTGGTTTGTTGCATGTACACTCACAAGTTGGATAAAATTCCGTTCCAATTTTTACCTCATGCGTCTTCACCTCATTCGCAGAACCAAAACCATCGGTAGGTAGCTGAATCTCATACCTCCTTTCCTGATTACCTACGAGTCTCACAATGTGCTTCTTTGCTTTCTCTATCTTCTCTGCCATATACTCCATGACACGGCTACAGTAAGGTGTGTTCTGATTATCTATAATATGCTTCTTTGCTAACTCATGCCGGTCTTTGAAATATCTCAAAGTGCCATGGAATACAGCCTCCACAATAGTTGTGAGTGGCAATTCTCTATTCCCTCTAAGTACAAAGTTATAGACCTCTGCAAGGTTGGTTGTCATGTGGCCATACCTAGCTCCATGGGTGTCATGCAGGAAAGACCAATTCACGGGAGGCTCTTTCTCTATCCACTCTGAAAAATCCTTTATTGCCCTCCCCTTCTTTCTCTTAGAATTAGGAGGGTCAATTGCTAGCAAGTCACAAAGACCAACTGGCTCCTCTAGCTCCGCCATGAGTGTTGCTAATTGTTGTTGGTCTTTTTCCATTTTCTTCCTGGCACGGACCTGCTTCTTAGTAAACTCATCAAGTTTTGACCAAATAAATTGGTATTTACGCTCCTGGTTCTGCTTGCACAATTTTTAAACAAGTTCATCAACCGCTTGTTCTTGAACTGTGAGAAAAAGTTAGCCCCAAGATGGCGCATGCACCACCGGCTCTACAAATCCTTCCAAGGTGTTGGTTCGTCTACTGTTGGATTCCTTAATGTCTTCACAACCTTCAATATACCAGCATGCCTATCATGAATGACACACATGTTTGGTCGATCCTTCACGATGGCAATTTTCACTTGTCGAAAGAACCATACCCAGCTCAGAAAGTTCTCACCCTCCACAAATGCCATGGCAAGTGGAATGATTTGATTGTTTCCATCCACACCAATGGAAATCAGGATTTTCCCTTTGTACTGACCAGTCAGGAATGTACCATCCACAAACATCACAGGAGGACAATGCCGGAAAGCTTCAATGCACATAGCGAAAGAGAAGAATACTCGTTTCAACACCTTGAAACCTGGTATACTTAGCAACCTTGTATGTTGTACGTTAACATAAGTGTCGGGATTCCTCTCCTTTGGTACATCCAGGAGATGGACAACATTATCATATGAGTCGAAGAATGTCCCAAACCTTTCCTCCATAGCCTTCTGCTTAGCCCTCCAAGCCTCCCCATAAGGAATGTTATAATTCCATCTGACCTTCACTGCTGTCTGGATGTGTGTTGCTTCCATATCTTTTTTCTCCACTATCTCAGTATACATGAGTTGCGCAATGAGAGTTGAAGTTAGGTTTGGATGACGAACCAACAAGTTTTTCCTCACACAATTATGTGGGACCACATTGGTGACAACCCAGTGGATGTTATACTTCGGCACGTGCCCGTGCACCTTCGCAGGACAACCTGTTTCAACACACTTCACGGTATAGTTTGTTGGGTTTGATATGCAGAAGGAATCGGTACCTCCACTTCATCCTCGGAATTTTCAATATCCAAATCCTCCGCATATCCATCCTCGTCCTCTTCCTCCATCACCCTCTGCATTTCATCGCCTTCCTCATCCCCATCAGCAACACCAGAACCAGCTAATATTATCGACTGAATATTCTGCCCAGTATCATGACCACAAACATTGTCCAGCATGTAGTCTGACTCTTTCTCAGCTTGGCTAGTATCCACATCCGGTGGCTGTGATCCGGATAAATGAATCTCGTTAGCAACTTGACTACCCTGGTCGGGTTCATACCCCACATGGAGTTGTACGGTATTCTCCTCCTTCGCCACTGGCTGCACTAGGACATATGGGTAGATTTTTCGGTCTCGGCAACGACTTAACAGGGTCAACCAATGCTGGCTCCTATCTATCAGCATCAACTCCCACCTGACATTTTTACAGTATTTGGTCCATAATGCATTAATACTGACGGAACATACTTCAAGATCCAACCCAAAACTAGTAGTCAACTAGTGCTTTAACTGTCTAATGTCCAGTCTGTCCGGGTCTGAAAGTGTCATGACGCCATTTTTAAACTCGCTAAGATCAACCCCCAACTCATTATATCGAACATTACCAGGGCCATAGTAAACAGTCAAATTTACTGATACAGACATTTTCACCTGTCAGACATTGTCACCTTCTAATTAATCGCAATGAACAAAATTATCCACTAAAATGCCATCACAAACCAATTAACACTAAAAAAATGTGACACGTGATTATACCTTCGACGCGTGTGGCCACCGCACGGAGAACTTGCACCAACAGACAACACCAACACCACCCCCTCGGCGGCACGAAGCTGCACCTCTTCCTCACCAGCCAAACCGCCTCCTCCTCCTCAGCCCACCATGGCTTCTCCTCCTCCTCACCCCATCATGACTCCACCTCACTTGTACGCACAAATAGCTATCCCATTGGGATAAAATTACCGTAGGCCGGTGGAGATGGCTTCGATCTACCGTTTCTGTGGTTTGGATTCGAAAATAGGTGGAGAAACGAAGAGATCAGCGAGGGGGTAGGGAGTCCTGGATTAGGGGGTGTCCGGATGGCCGGACTATGACCTTTGGCCGGACTCCCGGACTATGAAGATACAATATTGAAGACTCCGTCCCGTGCCCGGATGGGACTTTCCTTGGCGTGGAAGGCAAGCTTAGCGACACGATATGAAGATCTCCTCCCATTGTAACCGACTCTGTGTAACCCTAGCCCTCTCCATGTCTATATAAACCGGAGAGTTTTAGTCCGTAGGACGAACAACAATCATACCATAGGCTAGCTTCTAGGGTTTAGCCTCTCTGATCTCGTGGTAGATCAACTCTTGTAATACCCATACCATCAATATTAATCAAGCAGGAGTAGGGTTTTACCTCCACCGAGAGGGCCCGAACCTGGGTAAAAACATCATGTCCCTTGTTACCATCCGCCTAGACGCACAGTTCGGGACCCCCTACCCGAGATCCGCCGGTTTTGACACCGACATTGGTGCTTTCATTGAGAGTTCCTATGTGTCGTCGCCTTTAGGCCCGATGGCTTCTTCGATCATCAACCACGACGCGGTCCAGGGTGAGACTTTTCTCCCCGGACAGATCTTCGTATTCGGCGGCTTCGCACTGCGGGCCAACCCGTTTGGCTATCTGGAGCAGATCGAAAGCTACGCCCCTGGCCATCAGGTCAGGTTTGGAAGCTTAAACTACACGGCCGACATTCGTGGGGACTTGATCTTCGACGGATTCGAGCCACGGCCAAGCGCGCCACACTGTCTCGATGGGCATGATCTAGCTCTGCTGCCGGACAGCGCCCAGAGTGCCGCTTAGGAGTCCGCTCCGACCATTAGTTCAGAGCCGACAGCTCTAACCAGGGACGGACGGTTGGATGCCGCCCCAGGAGCTGCAATCTCTACGGTGATAGAACCGAATACCAGCCTAGTCCTTTGCAAGGCCCGTGACTCCAAGGTGTCGGACTCCGTTCCGGACTCTGAATCCCCTGCACCCCTTCCGATCAAACCCGATTGGGCTCCGATCATGGAGTTCACCGTCGCGGACGTCTTTCAGCACTCGCCCTTTGGCGATATCCTGAACTCCCTAAAGTCTCTCTCTTTGTCAGGAGAGCCCTGGCCAGACTATGGTCAGCAGGGTTGCGATACGGACGATGAAGAAATTCAAAACCCACCCACCACCCACTTTGTAGCCACTTTCGACGATTTAACCGACATGCTTGACTTTAACTCCGAAGACATCGATGGTATGGACGCTGATGAAGGAGACGACCAAGAACCAGCACCTATAGAGAACTGGAAAGCCACCTCGTCATACGACATATACATGGTGGACACCCCCAAAGCAGGGGAGGGCGAGGAAAAAACGGAGAATGACCCCTCCAAGAAGCAACCCAAGCGCCGGCGTCAGCGGCGCCGCTCTAAATCCCGCCAAAGCAAGAATGGCGAATCCGGCACCGGAGATAACAACACGCCGGATAGTGCCAAAGATAACCCCCTCCAGCAGGATTCAGCGTAGGAGGATGAAGGAGCTAGCCCTCATGAGAGAGCGGCCGACAGAGAGGTTGAGGATGATAACTATATGCCTCCCTCTGAAGACGAGGCAAGCCTCAACGACAACGAATTCGTCGTGCCAGAGGATCCCATCGAACAAGAGCGTTTCAAACGCAGGCTTATGGCCACGACACGCAGCCTCAAGAAAAAACAGAAGCAGCTTAGAGCTGACCAAGACTTGCTAGCCGACAGATGGACCGAAGTCCTGGCGGCCGAAGAGTATAAACTCGAGTGCCCCTCCAAGAGCTACCCAAAGCGCAGGCTGCTACCCCAACTTGAGGAGGAAGCAACTAAACCTACATCACCAACGTACGATGCGCCCGATCGGCCACCCCGTGGCCGCGACAGAGAGGCCTTCAGGCCCTCAACCCAAGCCGCACCCCGGCACCGCTCAAAACATGATAGAGTACGGGGAGACGCAACAGACCTGCAAGACATATTGGAGAACAAGGCAAGGCAAGCAAGATCGATCTACGGATCGCATGGGCGCCCCGCTTCACGTGACGCCAGCCGTCACGCCGGATATGACAAGTACGGCCAGGACGAATACAACAGACCAAGCTCATCCGAGTTGTGTCGTGATATAGCCCAATACAGGGTCGCCGCACACCCCCTATGCTTCACAGACGAAGTAATGGATCATCAAATCCCCGAGGGTTTTAAACCCGTAAACATCGAATCATACGACGACACAACTGATCCCGCGGTATGGATCGAGGACTATCTCCTTCATATCCACATGGCCCGCGGTGATGATCTACACGCCATCAAATACCTCCCGCTCAAGCTTAAAGGACCAGCGCGACATTGGCTTAACAGCCTGCCGGCAGAGTCAATTAGTTGCTGGGAGGACCTGGAATCCGCATTCCTTGACAACTTCCAGGGCACTTATGTGCGACCACCAGACGCCGATGACCTAAGCCACATAATCCAGCAGCCAGAAGAATCGGCCAAACAATTCTGGACACGGTTCCTAACCAAGAAAAATCAAATAGTCGACTGTCCGGACGCCGAGGCCCTTGCAGCCTTCAGGCACAACATCCGAGACGAATGGCTTGCCCGGCACCTAGGACAGGAAAAGCCAAAATCTATGGCAGCCCTCACGACACTCATGACCCGCTTCTGCACGGGCGAAGACAGCTTGCTAGCTCGTAGCAATAACATAACCAAGAGCCCTGGTAATTCGGATACCAAGGACAACAATGGCAGGTCACATCGCAACAAGCACAAACACCGCATTAACGGCGACAATACTGAGGATACGGCAGTCAACGCCAGATTCAGAGGCTCTAAACCCGGTCAGCGGAAGAAGACATTCAAAAGAAACCCTCCGGGCCCATCCAACTTAGACCGGATACTCGACCGCTCGTGCCAGATACACGGCACCCCCAAACAACTAGCCAATCACACCAACAGGGATTGTTGGGTGTTCAAGCAGGCAGGCAAGTTAAGTGCCGAGGCCAAAGACAAGGGGTTGCATAGCGATGACGAGGAGGAGCCCCAGCCGCCGAACAACAGAGGACAGAAGGGATTCCCCCCGCAAGTGTGGACGGTGAACATGATATACGCAACCCACATCCCCAAGAGGGAGCGGAAGCGTGCTCTCAAGGACGTCTATGCGTTGGAGCCAGTCGCCCCAAAGTTCAACCCATGCTCCTCCTGCCCGATCACGTTTGATCGAAGGGACCACCCCACCAGCATCCGCCACGGCGGATACGCCGCATTGGTCCTAGACCCAATCATTGACGGATTTCACCTCACCAGAGTCCTCATGGACGGCGGCAGCAGCCTGAACCTGCTTTATCAGGATACAGTGCGAAAAATGGGTATATATCCCTCAAGGATCAAACCCATAAAGACAACCTTTAAAGGTGTCATACCGGGTGTAGAAGCCAGCTGTACAGGCTCATTTACACTCGAAGTGGTCTTCGGATCCCCGGATAATTTCTAAAGCGAAGAGTTAATCTTCGACATAGTCCCATTCCGCAGTGGCTATCACACCCTGCTCGGACAAACCGCATTTGCAAAGTTCAATGCGGTGCCGCACTACACATATCTCAAGCTCAAGATGCCAGGCCCTCGCGGAGTCATCACGGTCAATGGAAACACCGAACGCTCTCTCCGAACGGAGGAGCACACAGCGACCCTGGCGGCGGAAGTACAGAGCAGCCTCTCAAGGCAGCTCTCCAATCCGGGAATCAAACGTCCGGACAACGTCAAGCGCGCCCGAAGCAACCTATAACAGAACCGGCCGGCATGATCCGAGCAAGCATAGCAGTGCGGCCCCAACCCCAGCCCTCGTCAGATGGTGCTATCGGTACCACGCGTACATAATTACGCTTTGAAAATACCATGGGCATAAGGGGAGGGGCACAACTACGGCACGCCCAGAATGTGGCTCAACCGCACTTAGGGGCTCCCTATTCGGCCATTTTCCTTTTTTATACTTTCAGGCCCCAATTACTCAGAAGGCCTGTCCGGCAATACACTCGCTGAACACACGATGCAACAGCCAGGGTGAGGACAAGCCACGTCGAATGTCCAGGTGGCCTCTATAACGAGTTAAATACCTATTTTTATTTACAAAACCCGCAGCTTGCCCCTGGAGGGGGACATGTCAAATAATCCCATCTCTTGCTTATCGCACTATTTGTATCGTTCTGCTTTCATAGCAGCCCCTTAATAATAAACAATACATAGCTTCTATCTATTATTGTATCCCTTTTTATATATATGTTCAGTCATTATGCAGCCATACAGTTTGGTACGGCCAATACACCAGGGGCTTAAGCACCCCATAACATGGTGTGAGAAGACCGAACACTCTCATGAGTGCGGCACCCCAAACTTATAGCACTATATGCATCGGCTCCGAATCATGTCTTTGGTCAATAGTTGGGTTTGCCCGGCTCCCATGTTTTGGTACCTTACATTCCGCATTGTTGGCTAAGGTAGTGCTGGGAGAACTACTGCGATTGTGCCCCAGTTGAGCTGGGTTAACACCTTAGTAGAGAAAGCTAAAACTGACTATCATGATAGTGCGAGAGACTGGTCGCTGTTCGCGAGGTTTTTTGAGTCGTTAAAGACTTATGCCGCTTAGAGCGAGGAACCGGACTTATCCGGCCTAGGCGTGGATAGCGCCCCGAACTCGGTCTTCCAAATACTAGGGGCTTCGCCGAAATTTAAAATTATAGAATTCTATGGCTAAGTGAGAGTGATAAAGCATTATAAGTCCGACGGCCTGGTTCGTTGTGCTGAGCGCCTCCCTAGATGGACCCAAGAATGGGAACAAAAGCGCTCAGGTTTATCCCGAACACCCCAGCACTCGTGGCATGGGGGTCGAAGCCGACGACTTGCATCTCTCAGATTTGATAGACGGCCACACAGAAGGTAATATTTTAAATTAACAAGCGTTGCTTAACGCATATGAACAAAGTTTTCAACGTACAGGATAACAGATGCGAGCCTACTCAAAAATTACATCTTTGGAGCACTCGTCCGCTATATGGCGAGCACCCTTCAGGACGCCCTTATAATACATCTCGGGTGTACGATACTCCTTGCCCGGCGGTGGCGCGTCCGTCAAAAGCTTCTCAGCGTCCAGCTTGCCCCAGTGCACTTTAGCACAGGCAAGGGCCTGACAGGCACCTTTGATGCAAACAGAGCGCTTGAAGACCTCAATCCACGGACACTCGTCCACCAGACGCCGCACCAGACCGAAGTAGCTCCCAGGCATGGCTTCTCCAGGCCACAGCCGAGCTATGAGGCCCTTCATGGCCTGTTCGGGCACCTTGTGGAGCTCGACCAGCTGCTTCAGCTGGTCGCTCAGGGGCACCGGATGTTCGGCCTCAGCATACTGAGACCAGAACACTTTTTCTGTCGAGCTCCCCTCTTCGGCTCGGTAGTATGCGGCGGCATCAGACACATTACGGGGCAGATCAGCGAACGCTCCTGGAGAGCTCCGGATTCGGGTAAGTAGCAGATAATTAACTTTTATATTCTTGCTTTGCATAAAGAATGCCTTACCCTCCGCTATTTTCTTCCTCACCTCGATCTCCTGGAGGGCCTTCTGGGCTTCGGCCTTAGCGTTTTTGGCACTCTCAAGAGCCAAGGCGAGCTCGGACTCTCGGGTCTTCGAGTCACGCTCCAAACCCTCGTGTTTTTCCACGAGAGCCTGGAGCTCTTGCCGCACCTCCGCCACCCACGCCTCCTGCTTCTCTCGCTCGGCCCGCTCCAGGGTCGCACTGTTTTCGGCCTTGGAGACCGCCTCCTTCAGGGTCGCCACCTCGGCCGTGGCCCCTGCAACATTTAAGTTGGTCCTATCATTATTTGCAACCAAGTATTTCTATATACATTTACATGCGGTATTACATACCCTCCTTGTCCTTGAGCTGCTTCTTGGCACGGCCGAGCTCGTTCTCGGACAGCTCGAGGCTTCCCTTCAATGCATTGACCTCCACAGTCAGTGCGGCAGAGGTCAGTAGCGCAGCCTGCATTCCCATATCGACATATTTTTATTAGACTCCTGCGTATATCTTTTTAGATCCTCAGCTCGGATTTTCTTTCTGAACGCCGAACCGAGCATCAGGGGCTACTGTCTATGCGGTAACATTTTTATATGTTTTGAATACATACCTCAAAGCCTATTAATAGACTTGTACAGGCTTCTGTCAGCCCGTTCTTGGCGGACTGAACCTTTTGAATCACCGCACTCATAACAGTGCGGTGTTCCTCGTCGACGGAGGCACCGTTAAGCGCCTCCAGCAAATTGTCCGGCACCTCCGGATGGACGGAGGTCGCCGGCGGCGTAGGCTTGCCCTTCTTATGAAGGTGCCGCCTGTTGGACTCTGGAACCGTTGGTGGTTCCGGAGCAGTGTCCGGCCCGAGGCCGGACTTAGATCCCTCCGGGGCTTCGCCCCCTTTGGGCCTGGAATCCGGGAGGTCGCCTTGGGGCGCCTCCAGGACCACCTCCTCCTGGTTCGGCCCCTTTTGGGACTCCACCTCGGCGTCGTCCGCAGGGAGCAGGGAGGAGGCCGACGGAAGTGAAGCGCTATTCATGTCCGATGAATTCATGGAGCCGCTCGATGAATCGCCGAGCTGAGCTCTGGGTGGACTGCATAATTAAAAATTCAGCGTCAGAAGCTATCGAATAATAGAGGAGCGCCATGAGTCATTCGGGTAACCGGACACTTACGATTTTGCCAGGGGCTTGACCCTGGATGGCCATTCCTCCTCGCCGTCTTTGGCGTCAGAGGCATAGTCCGGCAGAAGGGTCTTCCCCTTCTTGGACCCTCTGGCCTCCCCAGTTGGGGCGACCTTCCTTTTCTTTTCTCCCCCCGTTGGAGGGGGAGAGGCTTCTTCTTCTTCCTCCTCCTCGTCTTCCGAGGCGGAGGGTGCGTCGGGGTTGTCGGGCGCTGAATCCGACACCTCCAGGCGTCGGGAGCTCTTTCGAGTCCCCGTGGCCTTCTTCTTGGCCTTCTTCTCCGGCACCACGTGAGGTGCCGGAACCAGCAGCTTCGTTAAACGAGCGTCCGCTGGGTCTTCGGGCAAAGGAGTCGGACAGTTGATCTGTCCGGCCTTCTTCTGCCAGTCCTGTCAAAGGGATGGGGATTTAGATCCCGCATAGAATCAAATCTATGGAAAACAGATACCCCGTAATGGGAAAATTAGCTCAACGTGCTGGCTTGGCGCTTGGCGCAGAATCTGCGATCCTCGGTGACGGGAGGGGCGATCTCTGAGCTCTTGAATAGCACCTTCCACGCGTCCTCGTGCTTTGTGTCGAAGAGCCGGGACAGAGTCTGGTACTGGGCCGGTTCGAACTCCCATAAGTTGAAAGCCCGTCGTTGGCACGGGAGAATCCGGCGGAAGAGCATGACCTGGACTACGGTGACAAGTTTAACCTTCCTGCTGATCAGGTCTTTGATGCAGGTTTGAAGTCTGGTCACTTCTGCCGAGTTACCCCACGACAGGCCCGTCTCTTTCCAGGACGTGAGCCGTGTGGGAATGCCAGATTGGAATTCGGGGGCCGCTGCCCATTCAGGGTCACGCGGCTCGGTGATGTAGAACCACCCCGATTGCCACCCTTTGATGGTCTCTATGAAGGCACCCTTGAGCCATGTAACATTGGGTATCTTGCCCACCATGGCGCCTCCGCACTCCGCTTGGCGGTCGCCCACGACCTTCGGCTAGACGCTGAAGATCTTTAGCCATAGGCCAAAGTGAGGCTGGATGCGAAGGAAGGCCTCGCACACGACGATGAACGCCGAGATGTTGAGGATGAAGTTCGAGGCCAGATCGTGGAAGTCCAGGCCGTAGTAGAACATGAGCCCCCGGACAAACGGGTGAAGAGGAAAGCCTAGTCCGCGGAGGAAATGGGGAAGGAAAACAACCCTCTCATGGGGCCTGGGGGTGGGGATGAGTTGCCCCTCATCTGGAAGCCGGTGCACAATGTCGTCGGACAAGTATTCGGCCTTCCTCAACTTTTTGATTTGCCCCTCCGTGACGGAGGAGGCCATCCATCTACCTCCCGCTCCGAACATGATTGGTGTAGGTTGAGGTGGGAAATGCGGGCTTGGGCGTTGGAGCTCGAGTGCGCAGGGACGAATAAGCAAAGGAGGAAGAAGGCGTGAATGGAAAGGGCGGATTCTTATCCCCTTATATGGGCGGCCAAAACTACGAGCCCCCACCGGCCTAATAAAACTCGCTTATCTCCCAAGCGCTGCGGTTAATGGCGCGGTTGGGTTACCCACACCCGTATTGATGAGAATCCCGGAATAAGGGGACACAGTCTCTGCTTCGACAAGACGTGCCAAGGAAACCGCCTCGCTAAACACACTGAGGTGGAACGGTAAAATGAATAAAATCCTGGCCGTGGCGTAAGGTCACGCTACGGAATACGTCAGCAGATTAGATTGGTGCAAATGTTATTCTCTCTATGGTGGCATGTGGAACTTATTTTGTAGAGTCGGACACTATCCTGGTGTTCAACATCTTCTATGAAGTATTCGGAGGAGGAACCCGCCTTGCAATGCCGAAGACAATTTGCGCGCCGCACTCGTCATCATTGAAGCCTGGTGACGAACTATCACCGTTGGACAACATTCTATGAAGTTAGGTTTGGATGACGAACCAACAAGTTTTTCCTCACACAATTATGTGGGACCACATTGGTGACAACCCAGTGGATGTTATACTTCGGCACGTGCCCGTGCACCTTCGCAGGACAACCTGTTTCAACACACTTCACGGTATAGTTTGTTGGGTTTGATATGCAGAAGGAATCGGTACCTCCACTTCATCCTCGGAATTTTCAATATCCAAATCCTCCGCATATCCATCCTCGTCCTCTTCCTCCATCACCCTCTGCATTTCATCGCCTTCCTCATCCCCATCAGCAACACCAGAACCAGCTAATATTATCGACTGAATATTCTGCCTAGTATCATGACCACAAACATTGTCCAGCATGTAGTCTGACTCTTTCTCAGCTTGGCTAGTATCCACATCCGGTGGCTGTGATCCGGATAAATGAATCTCGTTAGCAACTTGACTACCCTGGCCGGGTTCATACCCCACATGGAGTTGTACGGTATTCTCCCCCTTCGCCACTGGCTGCACTAGGACATATGGGTAGATTTTTCGGTCTCGGCAACGACTTACCAGGGTCAACCAATGTTGGCTCCTATCTATCAGCATCAACTCCCACCTGACATTTTTACAGTATTTGGTCCATAATGCATTAATACTGACGGAACATACTTCAAGATCCAACCCAAAACTAGTAGTCAACCAGTGCTTTAACTGTCTAATGTCCAGTCTGTCCGGGTCTGAAAGTGTCATGACGCCATTTTTAAACTTGCTAAGATCAACCCCCAACTCATTATATCGAACATTACCAGGGCCATAGTAAACAGTCAAATTTACTGATACAGACATTTTCACCTGTCAGACATTGCCACCTTCTAATTAATCGCAATGAACAAAATTATCCACTAAAATGCCAGCACAAACCAATTAACACTACAAAATTGTGACGCGTGATTATATCTTCGACGCGTGTGGCCACCGCACAGAGAACTTGCACCAACAGACAACACCAACACCACCCCCTCGGCAGCACGAAGCTGCACCTCTTCCTCACCAGCCAAACCGCCTCCTCCTCCTCAGCCCACCATGGCTTCTCCTCCTCCTCACCCCATCATGACTCCACCTCACTTGTACACACAAATAGCTATCCCATTGGGATAAGATTACCGTAGGCCGGTGGAGATGGCTTCGATCTACCGTTTCTGTGGTTTGGATTCGAAAATAGGTGGAGAAACGAAGAGATCAGCGAGGGGGTGAGGGAGTCCTGGATTAGGGGGTGTCCGGATGGTCGGACTATGACCTTTGGCCGGACTCCTGGACTATGAAGATACAAGATTGAAGACTCCATCCCGTGTCCAGATGGGACTTTCCTTGGCGTGGAAGGCAAGCTTGGCGACACGATATGAAGATCTCCTCCCATTGTAACCGACTCTGTGTAACCCTAGCCCTCTCCGGTGTCTATATAAACCGGAGAGTTTTAGTCCGTAGGACGAACAACAATCATACCATAGGCTAGCTTCTAGGGTTTAGCCTCTCTGATCTCGTGGTAGATCAACTCTTGTAATACCCATACCATCAATATTAATCAAGCAGGAGTAGGGTTTTACCTCCACCGAGAGGGCCCGAACCTGGGTAAAAACATTGCGTCCCTTGTCTCCTGTTACCATCCGCCTAGACGCACAGTTCGGGACCCCCTACCCGAGATCCGCCGGTTTTGACACCGACAGGGGGCGATGTACAGAGAGGAACGAGAAAGAGAGAGAGAGAGAGCAAGAACGGCGAGAGGAAAAAGAAGACCAGCTCGGGCCTTATCTAAAGCTCTTCGGCCGCTGGTTAGCCGAAGAGGTCTTCGGTCGCTGGCTGGCCGAAGAGGCCCATCTTCGGCCCAGTTCGTGCAGTCTTTGGCCATGCTTAACCGAAGAGGTCTCTTTGGGCTTCGGCTGGCCGAAAAGGCCCACTTCAGCCAACGGTTGACCGACGGGGTGCTACTTTTGCAAATAATGTGTCAAACACTGCTAGTTTCCGAAATTGCTATAAAAAACATGCTACTTTTAAAAAAAATCCTCGAAACCAAGCAAATCCATGGATCAAAATCAACAAAACATCATCAAACCAACAAATCACAAAAAAATTTGGGGCTATTTTTGGTGGGGATTTTCGGATTTTGGGGACGAAATCAACAAAATCATGCTAGAAACCAAAGGATAGGGGCTCCAAAAACGTGATCAACATGGCTCATGATACCAAGATGATGTAGGGTAGAATCCTAGGGGCTGATCTTTCACATTTGGAGAGAAATCCTACCAAGAACACGAAGAACACGGGGAAGAACAGGGAGAAATCACAAAGGGAAACACTCAAGAACAAGTCCAATCACACATCCACTAGACAATCAAACACACAAGATCCACAAGGGTACATGAACAACAAAAGGAAAGATACAAGGTAGAGTTCATCTCCAAGAGGAGGTCTTGATAGTCTCCTAGACGGATCTTCCCGCGAGGGGGTCTTGATGATATCCCGCTGGATCTTCTCACATGGAGGTCTTGAACTCCATGGAGTGGTCTCTCTCTCTCTCTCTCAAGAGGAGGAGGTAGGAGCAAAGCTCACCTAAGAATGAGCTATCATATTTGCCAACCCTAGAAAGAAGGTGGAGGTGGTCTATTTATAGTCTGAGCCACGAAGGGGTAAGTGGGAGAGGGATACAAGGCCAAAGGCCCGTGGCTGTGCACACATGCGTCGGACGTCCGGTTGGTGTCAGACGTCCGGAGGCTTGGGACGGTCCGAACGTCCGGAAGTCTTCGGACTTCCATAAATATCGTTCTGTGGCTGTGGCACCGGTCGTCCGGTGGCGCTCGGTCGTCCGTGGCCTGGGAGGTGTCGGACGTCCGGTCTCGGTCGGGCGTCCGGTCACTGTAGATCTCGTCGGTAGGACTCTTGGGCTGGCTGGAGTTCCAGGTGTCGGACATCCAGTGTAGTCCGGTCGTCCGGTGGGTGTAGATTGTCGGACGTCCGGTGGCTGTAGATTGTCGGACGTCCGGTGGCACGTCGGTCGTCCAGCCTCTGGGGACTCCGCAACTCTGTCTTCTTCCGTCTTTGCTTCCACGCTTCCCTCGCAGATGGTGTAGGTGTTCCTTGGCGCTTGCACTTCTCCTCGTCATCTGTAGCATTCCGACAATACGTGTCACTTGCCAAACAGGCTCTTGACATGGTGATGACCATAGGATGCTCTGCATCACCGAGTCTTCGTCAAGACCTTTGAGGGCACGTACAAGCGGTCGGGTGGACTGACCAAGTTGTAGCACTGTGTCCAGAGGCAAAATGAGACTCTCCGAGAGTATATTCAGCGGTGGACCACCCTGCACAACATGGTGGAAAATGTCACCGAGCACCAGGAAATCTGCGCCTTCAAGGCCAGCGTCAAGTACCGGGAGCTGAATTTAAAATATGGCCGCACGGAGATCCTGACTCTCACTCGGGCCATGGAGATAGCCAGTCGGTACAACAATGGTGTAGAAGAAGACCGACTGAGAAGTGGCAAGAGCCGAGCGGGCAACGCTAATCAGTCGGATAACAACAAGGGTAGAAAGCACAAGCGGAAGGCCGAGGCATCCGAGAACGCCGAGGCCGCGGCCCTGGTCGGCCAAGGCAAAGGCAAGGGCCAGCCGAAGTAGAAGAAGTGGTGGGCTGGCAAGAAGAAAGTTGCCCCTAAGGGTGACATCCTCGACCAGCCCTGCTAGATCCACACAAGGACAGATGAGGAAGGCAATCTGATTCTGCTGAAGCACACCACTCGGGAATGTCGGCTGCTCAAGCAAGAGATGCGGCAAGACATTCTCGACGACGATGACGACGGAGGCAAAGATACCTCCGGGCACCCCAAAGTCGAGAAGGTCTTGATGATATTTGCCGATGCCGACAGCAAGAGTTGCCTCAAGGTTATAAACCGAGAGATCAATATGGCAGTTCCGACTATCAAAAAATATCTCGACTGGGCTAAGATGCCCGTCGCCTTTGATCAGTCAGATCACTCGACCCACATACTGACCCCCGGGCAACAAGCTTTGGTGGTCGATCCGGCTGTAGGAGGGGTCCAACTGCGCAAGGTCCTCATGGATGGTGGCAACAGGCTCAACATCATCTAAGCAGACACTATGGAGGCCATGGGCATTTCGATGTCCCGACTCAGCAAGAGCAGGATGCAATTCCACAGGGTAATCCTTAGGAAGAAATCCAAGTCATTCGGACAGATCGCTCTCGATGTCATATTCGGCGGAGAGAAGAACTTCAGAAAGGAGCGACTCACCTTTGAGGCGGTGGACTTCCGGAGTGCTTACCATGCCATCCTGGTTAGGTCCGCCTATGTGCGCTTCATGGCCAGACCATGCTACACCTATCTTAAACTTAAGATGCCAGGGCCGAATGGCGTGATCACCGTCACAGGCAACCATAAGCTAGCTTAAGAGTGCCTCTAGAAGGGCTCCCAGATCGCTGACAAACATATGTCGTTGGCAGAGTTGGATGAGTACAGAAGGCAGTGGATTCGAGTGATTTGCTAAAGTCCAAGAAGCCGACTCTGGAATCTGCTTTCCAGTCGGTCGGTGAGACGAAGCCAGTGCACGTTCATCCTGAGGATCCGAATGCTGCCCCGACTAACATCTCCACCACACTTGACAACAAATAGGAAGGCGAGCTCATCCAGTTCCTCCATGAGAACTCGGACATTTTCGCATGGAAGCCTTCTGACATGCAGGGTGTTCCCAGGGAACTGGCTAAGCATCGACTCCGTTTTGACTCGACGATGAAGCCTACAAAAGAGCACCTCCGACGCTCCTCCACCGAGAAGCTGTAACACCCTGGTTTCTGGCCCTTTCTTTATCTTTATGATTTCTTTGGTTTTTGCTCTGATTTTTCTTTTTGGATTGGTTCTATGGACTTGCAACCTGAGAGATTTTCATTTTTTCTCCTCCAAAGTGACTCATCATTCTCAAATCTCTCCCTAGATCATGTAATTTCCATTCTAGCTCAACCTCGAAAATTCTTTTTCTCAGGAATATTCCTTTTTCTATTAAAGGAATAGTCTTTTTTGACCTAGGTTGTGAAGCAACCTATATTTCTATCTTCCAAAAAATTCTCAAATAATTCTCATAATTTCTTTGGATCATATATGCCCCAAATATGCCCAAACTTTCCTTTCCTAGCCAAAAAATAATTCATTAATATTCATTCTTCATTTCTGTCCAGAGTGGTCTTCCACCTATCTTTTCTTGATTGCTCCCAGACTTTTTGGGCATGCTTTTGCATCCAAATAATTGCCCATGCAAAATTTCAGCTCCATTTGCCTAGTGAATCTTCCTCGGCAATTTTCCAAAGTTTCTGTCAAATGGAAGCCTTGTTGAAGGAAGTAATTGCTAGGAGTATCCAAATGATTTGAAAATTTGCAAGCCCCTCCATATGCTCAAATCATGATTCTCTACCAATTTTCATCCCCATCCCATCATCTATGTGAGCACAACATCAAATATTTGCTTCTGTCAATATTTTCAGGTTGTGAAGCAAGTATATTTTATATTGCTGAAAATTTACTAGAGCATTATTCTACCCACAAAACTTCTCTCCACCAAATTTGGGATCAATTCATCAAGCCAATATTTCCCTATAGTTTTCTCAAGTTTCTGGACAGAAAAGAACCATGTGAAGCAAGTACCATTTTGGTCATTCTGCCTTGCCAAATTTCAGCCCAACCCAATGCTCTATATGAGTGCACCATCCTAATCAAGCTTCTGGACCAAATTTGTAGTTACAAAGCAACTATTGTTTTGTGGTCCATTTCATCCCAAACTTCACAAGATCATGGTCCTTCTTACTCTAAACCTCCCAGACATCACATTTGGCCCTTATCACTTCTCTGCTAATCAAAGAGGTGTAGTCAAGTTTGCTACAACAAACTTCCAGAGAAGCCTCGCATCTGCTCTTGGTTTCTTTTGATGATATTTCACCTCCTACAGTCTTCATGGTGTAGAGACAACACGATAGACATCAATTCACATCCTCCTCTAGTCCTGCCCACCCACTCAAGCGAGCTCGAGCGACCCTCCTCGTCCACATTGCTCGCCACGGCCGCAGCCCCCTCCAGCCTAAATTTCGGTGACCCCGAGCTCAACTTCCCCCCATTCCACCACCTAGCGAGACCTTGAACTCCGGCGGAGCCTCCCACCTCTTTTTGTCGACCGCGGGCACACCATAGCCCCAAGTCCACACGTGCCCATCCCTACCATCTACCACGACCACTCCCCCGCTCACTCCCAGGCTCTCTGGCGGCCGTTCTGTGCACTGGCGGGAGTGGCTCATCCTGCTGATCACGCCGGTAGGCTGCACGGCGTGAGAGGTGGCTGGCATCAAGGACATAATTCTTATGTGTAGTAATGAGGATAATCCTCAGATCGCAGACCCAGTCCGCATCATTGCTACTATCATCTTTCAACTTAGCTTTCTCTAGGAACATGTAAAAAAAATAAGGGAGCTATATCGCGAACTATTGATCTACAACATAGATTTGAATATACTATTAGGACTAAGTTCATGATAAATTAAGTTCAATTAATCAAATTACTAATGAACTCCCACTTAAATCAACATCCCTCAAGTTGTCTAAGTGATACATGATCCATATCAACTAACCCATGTCCGACCATCACGTGAGGTGGGGTAGTCATCAATGGTGAACATCTCTATGTTGATCATATCTACTATATGACTCATGTTCGACCTTTCGGTCTCCAGTGTTCCGAGGCCATGTCTGTACATGTTAGGCTCGTCAAGTTTAACCCAAGTATTCTGCATGGGTAAATCTGGCTTACACCCGTTGTATATGAACGTAGAGTCTATCACACCCGATCATCACGTGGTGTCTCGAAATGAAGAACTGTAGCAATGGTGCATACTCAGGGAGAACACTTTTACCTTGAAATTTAGTGAAGGGATCATCTTATAATGCTACCGCCATACTAAGCAAACTAAGATGCATAAAAGATAAACATCACATGCAATCAAAATATGTGACATGATATGGCCATCATCATCTCGTGCTTTTGATCTCCATCTCCAAAGCATCGTCGTGATTTCCATCATCACCAACTCGACACCTTGATCTCCATCGTTGCGTCGTGGTTGTCTCGCCAACTATTGCTTCTACAACTATTGCTAACGCATAGCGATAAAGTAAAGCAATTACATGGCGTTTGCATTTCATACAATAAAGAGACAACCATAAGGCTCCTGCCGGTTGCCGACAACTTACAAAACATGATCATCTCATACAATAACGTATATCACATCATATCTTGACCATATCACATCACAACATGCCCTTCAAAAACAAGTTAGATATCCTCTACTTTGTTATTGCAAGTTTTACGTGGCTGCTACGGGTTTCTAGCAAGAACCGTTCTTACCTACGACAAAAACACAACAATGATTCGTCAAGTTTGCTGTTTTAACCTTCTTCAAGGACCGGCCGTAGTCAAATTCGATTCAACTAAAGTAGGAGAAACATACACCCGCCAGCTACCTTTATGCAAACTAGTTGCATGTCAGTCGGTGGAACCGGTCTCATGTGCGTGGACATGTAAGGTTGGTCCGGGCCGCTTCATCCCACAATACCGCCGAATCAAAATAAGATGTTGGTGATAAGCAGTATGACTATCACTGACCACAACTCTTTGTGTTCTACTCGTGCATATCATCTACGCATAGACCTGGCTCATGATGCCACTGTTGGGAATCGTTGCATGGAAAACAAAAAAAATTCTACGCACACGCAATGATCTATCCATGGAGATGCATAACAACGAGGGGGAGAGTGTGTCTACGTACCCTCATAGACCGAAAGAGGAAGCGTTTCACAACGCGGTTGATATAGTCGAACTTCTTCGCGCTTCAACTGATCAAGTACCAAACGCATGGCACCTCCGTGTTCTTCACACGTTCAGCTCGGTGACGTCCCTTGCCTTCTTGATCTAGCAAGACGTCGAGGTAGTAGATGAGTAATACGTCTCCAACGTATCTATAATTTTTGATTGTTCCATGCTATTATATTACCCCTTTTGGATGTTTATGGGATTTATTTTACACATTTATATCATTTTTGGGACTAACCTACTAACCGGAGGCCCAGCCCATATTGCTGTTTTTTGCCTATTTCAGTATTTCGAAGAAAAGGAATATCAAACGGAGTCCAAACGGAATGAAACCTTCGGGAGCGTTATTTTTGCAAGAAATCTGATCCGGAGAGCCTGGAGTGCAAGTCAAGAAAGCTCCGAGGGCCCCACGAGATAGGAGGGCGCGCCCCCTGTCTCGTGGGCCCCTTGGGTGTCCACCGACGTACTTCTTCCTCCTATATATACCTACATACCCCGAAAACATCCAGGAGCACCACGAAACACAATTTCCACCGCCGTAACCTTCTGTATCCGCGAGATCCCATCTTGGAGCCCTTGCCGGCACTCTGCCGGAGGGGGAAGCAACCACGGAGGGCCTCTACATCAACATCCTTGCCCCTCCGATGAGTTGTGAGTAGTTTACCACAGACCTACGGGTCCATAGTTATTAGCTAGATGGCTTCTTCTCTCTTTTTGGATCTCAATACAATGTTCTCCCCCTCTCTTGTGGAGATCTATTTTATGTAATCTCTTTTTGCGGTGTGTTTGTCGAGATCCGATGAATTGTGGGTTTATGGTCAAGTTTATCTATGAATAATATTTGAATCTTTACTGAATTCTTTTATGTATGATTGAGTTATCTTTGCAAGTCTCTTCGAATTATCAGTTTGGTTTGGCCTACTAGATTGATCTTTCTTGCCATGGGAGAAGTGTTTAGCTTTGGGCTCAATCTTGCGGTGTTCTTACCCAGTGACAGAAAGGGTTGCAAGACACGTATTGTATTGTTGCCATCAAGGATAACAAGATGGGGTTTATATCATATTGCATGTGTTTATCCTTCTACATCATGTCATCTTGCTTAATGCGTTGCTCTATTCTTATGAACTTAATACACTAGATGCATGCTGGATAGAGGTCGATGTGTGGAGTAATAGTAGTAGATGCAGGCAGGAGTCGGTCTAGTTGTTATGGACGTGATGCCTATATACATGATCATGCCTAGATAATCTCATAACTATGCGCTTTTCTATCAATTGCTCGACAGTAATTTGTTCACCCACCGTAATACTTATGCTATCTTGAGAGAAGCCTCTAGTGAAACCTATGGCCCCCGGGTCTATCTCTTATCATATTTGCTTTCCATCTACTTTATTTGCATCTTTACTTTTTGCATCTATATCAAAAATACCAAAAATATATTTATCTTATCATACTATCTTTATTAGATCTCACTTTCGCAAGTGGCCGTGAAGGGATTGACAACCCCTTTATTGCGTTGGTTGTGAGTTCTCAATTTGTTTGTGTAGGTGCGTGGGACTTTTGAGGAGCCTCCTACTGGATTGATACCTTGGTTCTCAAAACTGAGGGAAATACTTACGCTACACTTTGCTGCATCACCCTCTCCTCTTCGAGGAAAACCAACGCAAGCTCAAGACGTAGCAATGAGTTCCTTCAGCACGTCGGTGTGGTGACGGTGATGGTGAAGTGATCTCCGCAGGGCTTCGCCTAAGCACTACGAAAATATGACTGAGGGAGTCCTGGACTAGGGGGTGTCCGGATAGCCGAACTATCATCATCGGCCAGACTCCAAGACTATGAAGATACAAGATTGAAGACTTTGTCCCGTGTCCGTATGGGACTTTCCTTGGCGTGGAAGGAAAGCTTGGCGATACGGATATGTAGATCTCCTATCATTGTAACCAACTCTGTGTAACCCTAGCCCTCTCCGGTGTCTATATAAACCGGATGGCTTTAGTCCATAGGATGAACAACAATCATACCATAGGCTAGCTTCTAGGGTTTAGCCTCCTTGCTCTCGTGGTAGATCTACTCTTGTAATACCCACATCATCAATATCAATCAAGCAGGACGTAGGGTTTTACCTCCATCAAGAGGGCCCGAACCTGGGTAAAACATCGTGTCCCTTGTCTCCTTTTACCATCCGCCTAGACGCACAATTCGGGACCCCCTACCCGAGATCCGCCGGTTTTGACACCGACATTGGTGCTTTCATTGAGAGTTCCTTTGTGTCATCACCGATAGGCTCGATGGCTTCTTCGATCATCAACAATGACGCAGTCCAGGGTGAGACCTTTCTCCCCGGACAGATCTTCATATTCGGCGGCTTTGCACTGCAGGCCAATTCGCTTGGCCATCTGGAGCAGATCGAAAGCTACGCCCCTGGCCATCAGGTCAGATTTGGAAGTTTGAACTTCACGACTGACATCCGCGGAGACTTGATCTTCGATGGATTTGAGCCACAGCCGAGCGCGCCGCATTGTCACGATGGGCATGATTTAGCTCTGCAGCCGGACAGTGCCCTGGAGGCCGCACACGAGTCCGCTCCGATCCTCAATTCGGAGCCGGCTGCGCAGATCGAGGACGGGTGGCTAGACACCGCCTCGGGGGCTGCAACCTCTACGGCGATGGAGCCGAACACTGACCTTGTCCCTCATGAAGCTCGTGACTCCGAGGTGCCGGACTCCTCGCCGGACTCCGAACCTCCCGCGCCCCCTCCAATTGAATCCGATTGGGCGCCGATCATGGAATTCACCGCTGCGGACATCTTTCAACACTCACCTTTCGGCGACATCTTGAGTTTGCTAAAGTATCTCTCGTTATCAGGAGAGCCCTGGCCGGACTACGGTCAGGACGGTTGGGATGCGGACGACGAAGAAATTCTAAGCCCACCCACACCCACTTAGTAGCTACTGTCGACGATCTAACCGACATGCTAGACTTCGACTCCGAAGACATCAACGGTATGGACGACGATGCCGGAGACGACCAAGAACCAGCGCCTACTCGGCACTGGAAAGCCACCTCAACTCACGACGTAAAGATGGTGGGTACGCCAAAAGGAAGCGATAACAAGGAACAACGGGACGTGGCGAAGGACAACTCCCCCGACAAACAACCAAAACGGCAACGCAAGCGCCGCCCGAAGTCCCGCCTCGATAACAACGGCACCCATACTGACCCGGCCTTAGAGCAGGGCGAAGCAGCGGACGACGAACACGCCACCAAGCAACCATCCGAACAGGATGAATTGGACAAGCAACCCACCCCCGGCGAAAAGAACAGTCCAGACAATCTCACGCCGGACACATCACCGGAGCATAAGAACCTCCATAAAAGGCTCGTCGCCACTGCAAGGAGTTTGAAGAAGCAAAAGAGGAAGCTCAAAACAGCGGAGGACGCACTCAGAATGAGATGGAGCAAAGTACTCAATACCGCAGATAAATACGGCGATAGTCACCAGGCAAAGAGCTACCCGAAGTGCAAACTATTGCCCGAATTTGACGAGGAGGCCATAGAGCCCCCACAGTCAAAAAAGAAAGAGGCTGCCTGGCCGGATAGACGACCAGATGACAGGCTAAGAGCGGCAAGCGGCACCGCACACAAGCCAGCACACGATCCACATAAGGATCCTCGCAAAAAGGATGGCCCGGTCAGGTCCATCTATGGGCCAAAAAAGAAGACTCCAGGGAGCAACACAACCTGCCGAGTGTTTGAAGACAACGGCACACCTAAATACAGGGGCGCCGCACACCCACTATGTTTCACCGATGAGGTACTGGATCATGAATTTCCAGCGGGATTCAAACCCGTAAACATAGAGGCATATGACGGAACAATGGACCCCGGAGTCTGGATTGAGGATTATATCCTACACATACATATGGCCAGAGGAGACGATCTCCATGCCATAAAATACCTACCCCTCAAGCTCAAAGGGCCTGCTCGGCATTGGCTCAAAAGCCTCCCGGAAAATACCATTGGAAGTTGGGAGGAGCTCGAGGATGCATTTCGAGCAAATTTTCAGGGGACTTATGTTCGCCCTCCGGATGCGGACGATCTAAGTCACATAACTCAACAGCCCGGAGAATCAGCACGCCAATTCTGGAATAAGTTCCTCATCAAGAAGAACCAAATAGTCGACTGTCCGGACGCCGAAGCCTTAGCAGCCTTTAAGCATAACGTCCGAGACGAATGGCTCGCCAGACACCTCGGCCAGGAAAAACCAAGAACAATGGCCGCGCTAACAAGCCTCATGACCCGCTTTTGCGCGGGGGAAGATAGCTGGCTGGCAAGATGCAGCACCAGCGACCCAAGTACATCCGAGGTCAGGGATGGAAATGGGAAATCACGACGCAGAAAAGATCAGCGCCGAAATAAGAAAAATGGCCCAAATAGCACGGCGGTCAATGCCGGATTCAAAAGCTCTCGGCCGAATAATAAAACACTGCCTCTTAAGGACAACAGTGATGAGCTATCCAACCTAAACAAAATCTTGGACATGATATGTCAAATACATAGTACCCCCGGGAAGCCTGCAAATCATACCCACAGAGATTGTTGGGTCTTCAAGCAGTCCGACCGACTTAACGCCGAACACAAGGGGCTCGACACACCAAGAGAAGACGATGACGAACCCCACAAGCAGCACGCCGGAAAACAGAAGACTTTCCCACTAGAAGTCAAAACACTGAACTCACTTCATGTGATAACAAGGAAAAATAGTGCGGCACCTGCTAAAACACGCGCCGCACGATCCACCCCAGAAGAGTCCCTAAATTGGATGTTTAAACTAATTACTTTCGACCATCAGGATTACTCCAGAAGTGTTCGAAACGCAGGAGGGACTGCTTTGGTATTGGATCCCATAATTGACGGATTACAATTCACACAAGTCCTAATGGATGACGACACGATATAAACCTGCTATACCAGGACACCATCCGCAGAATGGGGACAGACCCTACCAAAATTCTCCATAGCAGCACTTCCTTCAAAGGAGTGACGCCTGGCCTTTACGCCAATTGTACAGGCTCTGTACTACTAGAGGTCGTGTTCGGTTCATCCGACAACCTCCGTCGCGAAAAGCTCATTTTCCATATCGCCCCATTCAAAGGTAGCCATCAAGCACTACTGGGACGCGAAGCTTTCGCCCGCTTTAACGCAATACCGCATTACGCGTCTCTTACGCTTAAAATGCCCGGTCCACGCGGCATCATCTCATTAAAGGGTCACCCCGAGTGTTCCTCGACCACGGAAAACGTGAGACTGCCTTGACAGCCACACACCAATCTGACCTTGCTGGTCAAAGCCCCTGAAAACAGGTCCTTCAGACCTCGGACACGGTTAGGCGAGTCCGGCATAAATAAACAAGGGGCTTCCCAGCCGCATACCTCTTTACAAGGGGCTGCACGTATAAACAATGAGAGCCAATAAAGCTCAACATACTTTATTTTGAATACATCTTTCGCATGATATTTTTTCCAAACTAAGTCCTTCTCTTTTACAGATGAAGCACGTGCTACACCCGTCTAGGATACAGCACAACGGAGACACAGGCGCAGACGTGTAGTAGGGACCCGTTGCAAGGATTCTTTTCAGATTAAGACCCTGTGTAAACCTTTCTTACTGTCTTTTGTTGATACACATCCCCCGGTTTCCCACCATAACCGAGGAGGAGGCTGGCGTTTTGGCATCGGCCGCGTAAGAAGTTCTCGCCCGTACCTGGACACTAGGGGCTTAGGGCATTGTTCTGCCCAATATCATAAAGACCGAATACCTCAGGGAGTGTTCGGTGTCTCGAGTTAGGCCTTATATGCATCAGCTCTGAATCATGTCTTTGGTCAAATGTTGGGTTTGCCCAGCTCCTGTGTTTTGCTGCCTTACATTCCGCTCCATCGGCTAACGCAGCACCAGGAGAACTACTGCGATTGTGCCCCAGTTCGGCCGGGTGAGCACCTCAGTAGAGAAAGCCGAAAACTGACTGTCATGATATAGCGAGAGACTGGTCAACCACTCGATCGACTACTGGAATGTTTAGAATTCCCCCGCTTTGACGAAGGACCGCTTCCCGGTCAGGCACATACGCGCCCCGAGTTCGGAGAGCGCGGTGCCTCTAGGGGCTATATCGTAGCCCCACCTTCGAGCTCCTATGGCTAAGTGAAAGTGATAAAGTATTATAGTCCGGTTGCCTAGTTTGCTATGCTATCACCTCCTTCAAAGGACCAAGACGTTGGATTAAGTGTGAAAAAGCGCTTGTCTTTTGCAAACACCCCCGCACCATGTGCGTGGGGGCTGAAGCCAAAGACTGCCATCTTTCAGGTTATACATACATATACGGCCGCACAGGAGATAGTTCAATACTTGAACGCACAAGTATAAAAAGCCGTTACATTATAAAACATGACCTCACAAATCATATACGTCATTTGAACATAACATCTTTCGAGCACTGCGACTCTATTAAACGAGCACCCTGCAGGACTTCCTCAAAATAGTGCTCGGCGGGTAATCGGCTTTTGTCCGAACCCCGTGATGCAACATCGGTGGCATCCATCTCCGCCCAGTATGCCTTAACACGGGCAAAAGCCATCCGTTCACCCTCTATGCATGCCGACCGCTTCATCGCCTCGATATGCGGCACCGCCCCAAGGAATTGCTGCAACAAGCCAAAATAACTCTCTGGCTTGGGCCTTTCTGGCCACAGATGAGCCACCACATCCGTCATGGCAAGTCCGGACAACCTATTCAGCTCAGCCCACTCCGCCAACCGATCAGTCAATGGAAGTGGACGCTCTGGACTATGGAATTGAGACCAGAAAAGCTCTTCCATTTCGTGATCCTTCTGGCTTCGGAAGTGCACGACTGCGTCCGCCGCACTCGCCGCCAAATCCAGATAAGGATCCTCCGCACCACACAATTGGCCTAACTGAGCATACTTCGGATTCATGAACTTCCTACGCAGCAGAAAGGGCTTTCCAGCCGCAATGTCTCCGACCTGACGCAGTTCCTCCTTCATAGCCTGCATCGCACTACGGGCATCCTTGGCTTCGGCGACGGCCTTCTTCAGGTCCTCTTGCTCCGCTCGGCGTTCTCTTTCAAGAACCTCATAGTGGTCGGTAGCATCTTTTAATTTCACGGCCATTCCGGCCATCTCCTCCCTGCTTCGGCAGTGAGCAGCCTTTTCGGCTTTTAGCTCTTCCGCTGCCTTTGAGGCAGCCGCATCACTTTTCCTGGCTTGCTCCTTGGCTCGAGCAAGCTCTGCTCGAAGGTCTTCCACAGCAGCGGCACCATCTGCATCAAGCATACGAATTGTAAGGAACGGGCATCAACTCCCTTACTCGGTGACTGCGGAGCAACCACTTACCTTGTGACTCGTCAAGTCGTTTATTGACCAGCGCGATGTCCGCATCCGCAACGTCGAGTTGCCGCTTCAGCTCGGCAACTCCATTAGTCCGGCTGGCCACCGATCGTTCCAACACCTGCATAGGAAAGGTGACATTCTATAACTGAGATTATGATCCTTAGCACGTTGTCGCTTTCGACAGCATACCAAGTCTCAGGGGCTACTATCTATACAGGGCGCACTCCATGTGCAAAACTGTCAAAAGGTATGTCATTTTTTGCGTACCTCAAACCCCGTCAGTAAACTTCCGACGGCCTCATGCAACCCGCTCTCGGTGGATGAGATCCTTTCAATCACCATACTCATTAATGTGCGGTGATCTCCTGAGATAGACGCCCTCTCGAGCAAATTCTGCAGCTCCACCGGCCGTACTCTAGTGGGTGCCGAACTCCCCGGCCCCGCCGGACTCAGGGAGACCCTCCGTGACGACACCTCAGGGTCGTCCGCCCCGTGAGGCGTTTCGCTCTCCATCATCTCCGGATGAAGGTCCCCCGAAGACGAGCTCTGCTGAGAAGGGCTGAGATCCGAACTACAAGGTGAAAACTTCGGTTAACCTTAGAAATAAAGTAGGGGTGTCCCCTATTACAAAATCCCCCCTTTTTTACTTACGGCTCGCTAGAGGGCTGATTCCTTTGAGGAGACTGTGCGGCCGGGGCTTTTCCTGGCACGGGACCTTCCGGTGATTTCCTTCCCCGCTTTGAGGCCTTGGCCTCTGGGTCTTCAGAAGCGGTCCTCTTCTCCCCTGGAGGGAGGGACTCTTGATTCCCCCCTTACTGAAAGCCTCCTTGGCAGAGGTGGTAGTTTCCCTGTGCCCCCCTTCTGCCCTCCTCCGAAGGTGCAACCTCCAACATTTTCATTAACATGGGATCCGGCGTGGTCTCAGGGAGGGGGGCCGGACACCGTATCAATTTTGCTTGCGCTATCCACTCCTGTTCAAGGGATAGCTGGTTAAAAGGCAAACCCATGATAAATAAATAAACAATGTGCCCGGACAGAGGGCTACTTACTTGAGTATCCGGGTGATTGCAGCTTAGGCCAGCGTCCTCGGTCAAGTCCGGACGCATCTCTTGTGATCCGAAGAACAGTTTGTACATCTCCACGGGTGTCAAACCCATGAAGTGTTGAAGAGCTCGTGGCCCCTCCGGATTAAATTCCCACAGGCGGAGGGGGCGACGTTTACAGGGCAGAAGACGCCGAATTACCATAACCTGTGTCACTATGACCAGATTGATCTCCCCTTCCTGGAGGTCTCGAATCCGGCCCTGCAACAGGGGTACATCTTTGGACGGCCCCCAGTCAAGCCCTTTGTTGACCCATGACGTCAGCCGTTGTGGGGGGCCCGGGCGAAAAACAGGCGGCGACCTCTGCCTACTGCCCCTGGGAGCGATGATATAGAACCACTCCTGTTGCCACAAACCGAGCTCCTCCTGAAAAGAGCCCTCGGGCCATGGAGCATCGGCCCTCTTGCTTATAACCGCCCCTCCGCACTCTGCCTGCCGCCCCTCAATCATCTTCGGCTCCACGTTGAAGGTTTTGAGCCACAAGCCGAAGTGAGGGGTAGTGCGGAGGAAGGCTTCGCAGACGACGATGAATGATGAGATGTGGAGGATGGACTCCAGAGCCAAATCGTGAAATTCCAGCCCATAGTAAAACACGAGCCCCCTCACGAAGGGATCCATTGGGAAGCTTAAACCCCTACGGAGGTGAGACACGAACATGACGCTCTCACCGGGCTCGAGAGTGGGAATAACTTGCCCTTGGGCAGGCAACCTATCCGAAATCTCGTAGGTTAAGTACCTGGCGTCTCTCAGCTTAAGCACGTCCTCTTCCGTGACGGAGGAGGGCATCCACCGTCCTCGTAGGTCAGAGCCGGACATTGTCGAAGGTCGAAAGTACCCGAATCTGGAGCCTTGGGTGTTGGAACTCGGGGCGAGGGGCGGATTCGATTGAGGGTTGAGGAAAAAGAACGGGCCTTGGTCTCATTATAAAGAGGGAGAATACCAAGAGCCGTCCCCGTGACCGTTTGGAACCCGCCTTCGATGGAGGGGGCGTGGCATCGAGCGCGGTTGGGTTACCCACATCCGTATTGATGGGAATCCCGGAATAAGGGGAACATAATCTCTGCTTCGACAAGACGTGCCAAGGAAACCGCTTCGCTAAACGCGCTGAGGTGGTACAATAAAAACAATTCAAGTAAAGGCTTGGTAGTGGTGTGATGTCACGCCACAAAATACGTCAGCAGATTGAACTTGTGTAAATATTATTCTCTCTACGGTGGTATGTGGAATTTATTTTGCAGAGCCGGACACTATCCTGGTGTTCACAGTCTTCTATAAATTATTCAGAGAAAGAACCCGCCTTGCAATGCCGAAGACAATATGCGCGCAGGACTCGTCGTCATTGAAGCCTAGTTCAGGGGCTACTGAGGGAGTCCTGGACTATGGGGTGTATGGATAGCCGAACTATCATCATCGGCCGGACTCCAAGACTATGAAGATACAAGATTGAAGACTTCATCCCGTGTCCGGATGGGACTTTCCTTGGCGTGGAAGGCAAGCTTGGCGATACGGATATGTAGATCTCCTATCATTGTAACCGACTCTGTGTAACCCTAGCCCTCTCCGGTGTCTATATAAACCGGATGGCTTTAGTCCATAGGACGAACAACAATCATACCATAGGCTAGCTTCTAGGGTTTAGCCTCCTTGATCTTGTGGTAGATCTACTCTTGTAATACCCACATCATCAATATCAATCAAGCAGGACGTAGGGTTTTACCTCCATCAAGAGGGCCCGAACCTGGGTAAAACATCGTGTCCCTTGTCTCCTGTTACTATCCGCCTATACGCACAGTTCGGGACCCCCTACCCGAGATTTGCCGGTTTTTACACCGACAATGACCGTGGGTGTAAACGGTGGAGGGGAGCCGCACACGGCTAGACAATTGCCTGGTGTGTGCTAGGGCGCCCCCCACATATATATAGGTGGGAGGGAGGGAGGAGCAGCCATAGGAGGCACCCAAGTAGGAGGAATCCTACTTGGAGTCCATCCCAAGGCCCGCCCCCCTGCCATATATAACCGAGGGGGAAGGAAAGAGGGGGGGGGGAGGGGGTGAGAGGGAAGGAAGTGGGAATCCTAATCCACACTTTCCTTTCCCTTCTCCCCTTTCCTTCTCCTCCTTAGGCCGACCCATATGGGGGGCGCACCAGCCCCTTGTGGCTGGTGCATTTCCCCTCTTGGCCCATAAGGCCCATATCTTTTGCCGGGGAGCCTGGAACCCCTTCCGATGACCTGATATGTACCCGGTACCCCCCGAAACACTTCCGGTGTCCGAATATCATCATCCTATATATCAATATTTACCTCTCGACCATTTTGAGAATCCTCGTCATGTCTGTGATCTCATCTGGACTCCGAACAACATTCGGTCACCAAATCACATAACTCATATAATACTATATCATCATCGAACGTTAAGCGTGCGGACCCTACGGGTTCGAGAACTATGTAGACATGACCGAGACACCTCTCCGGTCAATAACCAATAGCGGAACCTGGATGCTCATATTGGCTTCTAAATATTCTACGAAGATCTTTATCAGTCGAATTAAGACAACATACGTAATTCCCTTTGTCCATCGGTATGTTACTTGCCCGAGATTCGATCATCGGTATCTTCATACCTAGTTCAATCTCGTTACCGGCAAGTCTCTTTACTCGTTCCGTAATACATCACCTCATGACTAACTCCTTAGTTGTTTGCTTGCAAGCTTATGATGTGTATTACCGAGAGGCCCCAGAGATATCTCTCTGATACTCGGAGTGACAAATCCTAATCTCGATCTATGCCGACTCAACAAACACGTTCAGAGATACATGTAGAGCATCTTTATAATCACCCAGTTACGTTGTGTCATTTGATAGCACACAAGGCATTCCTCTGGTATCCGGGAGTTGCATAATCTCATAGTCGAAGGAATATGTATTTGACATGAAGAAATCAATAGTAATAAAACTGAACAATCATTATGCTAAGCTAATAGATGGGTCTTGTACATCACATCATTCTTCTAATGATGTGACCCCGTTATCAAATGACAACTCATGTCAATGGTTAGGAAACCTTAGCCATCTTTGATCAACGAGCTAGTCTAGTAGAGGCTCACTACGGACACGGTGTTAGTTTATGTATTCACACATGTATTAAGGTTTCCGATCGATACACATGTATTCACACATGTATTCACACATGCATGAATAATAAACCTTTATCATGAACAAGGAAATATAAAATAACAAATTCATTATCGCCTCTAGGGCATATTTCCTTCATTTGTATCCATTTGATGCTTCACTTTGAGTCCATAAAATCCACACTTTGTCAAAAAAAAATTATACTTGTGTTATTACACCTATATCCCAAATTCTCAATGGCCTCCTTAAGCCAAAGCAAACTCCATCCATTGGTGTCACAGTCATAAAAAGTCGACCTTATCACCTAAATAACTCCAAAGAAAAATCTAAAGTACACACAAGTGTGATGAATCACCTAAATTTCGAACTTTACGAAATAATCAAACATGATATAAGGAATAAGGCTGAACATTACTACAATCCTAAACATCACCTAAATGCAAGCCGTATGAATCAAACCACATTATCAAATTTCATCAACTGCGATCTTTATATAGCGACTATCACATAACCTAGCCCTAAATCATTAACCCCTGCACAAATGACATACAGAGTGTCTCATAAAAAATCAACTGGCTCTAATTCCTAAATCACTGACGACCAAAATTGCTGATCAAACTTTTACTATAAGTGACCTTGGCCAAACCCCCATCTCAAGTGCATCTAAAACACAAGAGGAGCAGATTTACTAACCGTATCCAAGTGCTTCCTCTTTCCCATTGACAATGGTGAGCATCAACCGTTTGATGGAGTGGTCTGCTCGCCAAGATCACCACAAGTCACCGGCGTTGTTGCCTTCACCGCCATGATGAGAGAGGAGAGGAAAACCAAAGTGTCGGGGGTGATCAATTGAAGACTAAATCAATGTGAGATCCTTTTGCAGAAGCCTATGTAAATGCCCTTTTTTTAGCAACCATGTAAACGCCCTCCTTTGTCCACGTCAGCGCCAACATAGCAGATTTTTATCCCGCTCGGATTCATTTGCAATTTTATGGCCTCCTGTTATGGTTTTGCAGGTTCATGTACTAAAGTGTAATTTTTTTGAACTGCTAAATGTTTTTTTTTGAACTGCTAAATGGTGCATTTCGCCAAGGCCAGACGGACCGCCCCCTCCAAATTTCAGAGTTCCCGCTGGGCTGCCGATTCGAACGAAACAGGAAACTTCCAGACAAATTCAATTCCCCATCGCCATCTCACATCCCCGTTCCCGACGCCGCCGCCTCCGACGACGACTCCGGCGACGGCCGCATTTCCGGGGAGATATACGCATGGACTCTCCGACGCACATCCCCGCCGCCGCCGGATCCGGTGAGCCCCCTACCTCTCTCTCTCCCTCTGCGCGCGCGCGATTTGATTCATTTATCCAATGGGAATCTTGGTGGGTGGGGGACCTAGGACCTAGGTTATGCGTCCGCGTGCTTCTCCACCGTTTTTAGCGCAACCAAATTTCCCTCCAGGTTTTACTTGGTCCAAGCCGCTGTTATTGCGCGTCCATCTGTGCGGCTTCACGCCATTCAGCGATGAATTCATTGGTAGTAATTCTAGATTTCTGCTTTGGCACAGATTCTCCTCCACGCCCTGAAACTTGTGACAAAGAGAATATCTATCAAGACCGCGACATTGTCTCCGATTGCCCGATGCTGCACAGGGAGGGGACCGTCTCTACAAAGAGGAAAAAGAAGCCTGGGGGGTTCAACCTCAGGAAGAGCATAGCATGGAACCCTGCTTTCTTCACCGAAGAAGGTGCGGTAGTTCTTTTGCAGATCTTCACGCCAGACTGGGCTGGAGCTAACGGGTTTCGTAAATTTGGCAGGTGTTTTAGATAACATGGAGCTTTCTGTGCTCAGTGGCTCACAAATGAAGGCAAACAGGAGCCCTGGCTCAGGGGTTGGTGGTATCGCATCCCCATTGTGTATGTTTGGGAGATCTGGCAGTTCATCCGTACTGAAGGAAGTTGCAGAGAATTCTCATGGAAAGTTGCTTGTGAAGTATCGAAGCGCCGAGAACAAGGGAAGGAAATTGTTTTCTCCTGCAAAAACTTCCGAGTGTCATGAACAGAGAGTACTTCCGGTCAGTTCACCACTAAGCGCGCAGTTCACTTGTGATAGTGTTGGACACTAATAATCATGCAATAACATTGCTCTTTCTGACAAATTGCAGGGAAATCAGGATAAGCAATCAGCACGAAGCATTCAAAATTCAATACCACGGTCACCAGCAGGATATGCATATCCTTTGTCAAGTTTTAAGATAATTGGACAAGCCTCAGTTTTCTGTTACCAGCAGTAGGTTTAACTTATCACCAATACTGCAGCACATAGTTTAAGCCTTGATAACTATACATATTGTTAGTCTTAACTTAGTTATACACAGAAGAAGGTGCCCAACTCGAATGCTACAGCTCAAATGACACGAACACCAAAAAAGTCATCTCAACCTTCTATTCCTATGGTCCCTAGAAGTACCTCATCCACGGCAAATATTTCCAAATCAAACAGAAATCTACCTCCAGGTATTGCCGTGTATATGGTTTTTGAACGAAGCTGAGTTTTTGTGAACTCAGGGATTATTTTCACTTAACCTCCCAGTCTCTATTCAACTTGCTTTATTGCATTCTTGTATGTTACTACCAATTGGCTAACTCATCATACTGCTAATTTTCAGTTAAGGTCGAGCACTCAAGTAGAGTGGAGGCACTCCAGCTTAAGTCGAAGATTAAGCCTACACCTTTGACTAAATCCTCTGGATCTACCACAGAGAAGGATATGGTGAGTGCTTGCACTAATTTCCTTCTTAATGTGGTCAAGTTTCTATGCACGACTGATATTTCAAGCAATGTCAGTTTTATCCCTGAGTTTCGTCACTCCATTAGATAAAACAAAGTCTAAAATGTATGCTACTGTAAGTATTTGAAAAGAGTGGATGCTTACAGTCTAAATTTTTGAATTGTAAGCAGTTCATTGTACATATATATTGTACTTCCTGATTTTAGAACCCATGGCTTTAGATTTACACATCTTGATTTATGAAGTTTTTGACCATCTCAGATATTGTGTAACTAAGCATAACATCTTTTAAGTATACGACTACATTAGTTTACTCATTTGAGGAAAAATTCAGTTGAATATATCATCCGGCATCCAGCATCCAGCATCCTTGCAAGAGAAAAATAGCATCTAGACTAGCATTTCAAATATTAATCTTATCTAAGGAGACAAAACTTAGTACTGACCTGACTTTTTAGAATTTCAAGTGTTACATAAAAAAAGTTTGTATCAACATTTGGAAAATTTATCCGCATTCTTGTTTGCAGTAATGAAGCATACTTATTTCTTTTGCAGGTGCCTCTTGTTACAGCTACCCATGAAGAAGGGAGTAGTTCTAGAAACTGTTCAAGTTTTTCAACACATTCACAAAATAATCCCTCCAGTTTTGTTGGTGTCCCTGCATCAACTTTTGCTAAGCCATCAGCACTTCGCATGCCTTCACCCTCAATTGGTTTTTTCTCTCAGGTAGCTTGTTACACTCTTTCATACCTAGTCACATGTGATGGTTTTACATCTACACCTGTTTCAGAATGCGCGTCTTTTTTAAACAAGAGACGGTCATGCTACATATGCTATTTATAATTATTCGATAAAACAAAACTCAACCAATCAGGCACTAGTACCTGGTGGCATTGTTTGTAGAAGAATGACGGAGGCAGGCAATCTGTGAAACAAGTTTTGTCCAATGGAAGTTGATCCCTGGTGAGTGGGTTGGTGGCGCTCACGCACCGCCCACCTACTGGGCAACGTTCAGTTCTCACTTATAATTTCCATAGGCATAACTTAACCATGCAGAGATACTCAGTACTGATTCTAATGGTGCCGTTTGCTCCAACTGTGAGAATGTGAAAGGTAATAGTTGTGCATGCTGTTGGTAAGAGCAGGCAGCTGAATTCTGATATGGTTCCTTGCCCCCCGTTGGGTCCCACCAACTGAGGGCCGGGTGAGGACCAATGTGGACGGCTCGTTTGTTGCCACAGTGGGAGAAGCCAGTGTGGATGCTATTCTTTGTGACCACTTGGGAATGTGATTGCAGCAGCCGGGGACGTCGTTGAGGTATGACATGCTGCCGAGGAAGCTGAACCTCTGGCGTGCCTGGAGGGAGCTCGCCTTGGCGTGAACCACGCTGTTATGCCCATCACCATTTAAAGTGATTGCAGCCGGGTTGTCTCAGCTCTGTAGAATGGAGGTCAGGACATGTCAAGGCTGGGTGCTATTTATAGTGATATTTGGCGCGGACTTTTATCGCTTCCTGATTGTAATTTTGTCCTGATCAGAAGAGATCAAAACCTTGTAGCTCATGAGATTGCTTCTGCCTGTCTGTCCGGTACTGGAGCTATGTGGAGTTCCCAGGCGCCGGACCAGATTGCTCCTGTTGTTGTTACAGACTGTATTCACCCTGTTATGGTTTCTGAATAATGATTTCTTTTGCCTTAAAAATAAATAAATAGCAATTAGATGTCTGTAAGATAGTATGGATTTTCTTTCTCTTCTTTGATTAATTTAGCTTCCAAGTTTTCTGGCTCTTGAACTTCTGAAATCTGTTGCCTTGCCTTTGTCAGTTAAATTCTTATTTTTTCGAGATGGCTCTTTTGTGTTTTGTTAAAACTTTATTTCTCGAACATTGTCAAAACTTCACTGGTTGACTGTTTTTTTTCTTTTCAGGGAAAAGCTCTTGTGTCACATGACGATGCTGCTCAAGGAAATACATCATCACTTGTAAGGCCTCCTAGATATAAGCAGCCTGAGCACCTAAAAAGCAGACTCTATCAGGCTTTTGTGCTGAATGGTGATACTGCTCAAGCAAATGCAAAGATCTGCTTTACTAGGAATACTTCATCACTTGTAAAGCCTCCTAGATATAAGCAGCCTGAGGATTTACAAAGCAGACACAGTCTAACACCGCAGCTGCCAACCAATTGCCCTGCGGCTTCAAAGCCTCTTGTGCATCCTGTAACTAATCAGAGCACTCTCGACACTTTGGTCTCTTCATTACCTGTTCTAGAGCATGCTACTGTGTGTTCTGGGAAAGAATCCTTGTCAAAAGGTGCAATAACATGCTCAGCATATTCAAGAAATGCAAATAATCAACCAACACGGAAGGTTGATTGCTCGTCTGCGGGAAGTGGAGATACTACACCGTCATCAAGTTCAGAAAAGAATGGCGCTTCCAGAAATGGCGTGCTAAATGCATATAGCGTTGCATCACATGTAGAAGAAATGGGCATTATCAACAGAACTGGACCTAATAAGGATTCCCACTCTCTTAGAGCTATTTGCTCCTCAACCACTGAGCATGGTGAGGATTCCTGTTCTCACGAAGCCACTGGCTCCTCAATGAACCCTATTGCTGTGATTAGATTGTCATCTTCTTGCATTTCTTCTCAAGTGTGCACCCTTAATGATCTCAATTGTCAAACCAAGTCAGACAGTAGTGCTTGTTTAGCAATTGACTTGAAAAATTCTCTTGCTGGAGAGAAAATGGTCGCAGTTTCTTTGTCAGAAGACAACAGTTGCACTCCAGGTCCTGACTTCTTGCGAGAGTTTGATTCCCGCAATCAACAGAACACTGAATGTTCCACTCTAAGGAAATCAGTAGAGTCTACAACATCTGCAGATCAGGTGCCACAATTTGGTAATCCACTTGATACAGAACCAGCTTCATCTGACAGCACAACAGATTTGCATGGTTCTTTGTGTAATGAAGCGGAACTTAATTCAGCAGAAGAACCAAATACTGATGGTGGAGCGGAGTTTGACTCAGATAGTCCACCAATTGGCCATGAACTTCAGCTGTTAATAGAGTGTGACCATGACCATGATTATAGGAGTACAGAATCTTCCCCTATACAGGTAGCAGCACATATGCCTTGTGCTGATTTTAGTGATTCGAAAGAAGTCTGCAAGACAGAAACACATGATTCATTGGCAGTGGAAAGACGGCCTGCTTTGTTGGACAAACCCAATACCGAAGATGATATGGATCTTGACTCAGATAGTCCACTGGTTGGCAAGGAAGAGCTGATAATAGGGTGTGAGAGTGACCATGATTATAGAAGTACAGAATGTTCCCCTATGGAACCAGCAGTACCTGTGCCTTGTATTGATCTTAGCGATTTAGAAGTCACACTTGACTGTAAGACAGAAACACATGATTCTTTGGCAGTGGAAAGACGGTCTTCTTTATTGGAAGAACCAAATGCTGAAGACGATATGGATCTTGATACGAATGAGTTGTCAGCTCTAGATCATGCATCACCTATAGGGTATGCCTGGACCAAGTATATCGAATGCATAAAGTTAACTGGCTTCAATTGCATAGCGCGTTGATTGTGTATCGTTCTTATCTTTTGCAGAAAGAACAAGGCAGCGCACAAGTCAGGCACAAATACCATCCTTAAAGATCATCTAAAACAACTGGTACCATTTTCGGAAGAATGGCTTGCTGCCATGGAGGCTTGTGGGGAGGTCAGTTTACTTGAACACCACTGCTTTTCAAACTTAGCATTATATGAATTTAGTTCATATGATTATCTGAATTTTGTGTACATGTGATGTTCTGTATACAGCTATAATGTGCCAGATCTCTCCCAGCCCCCTGAGCAACAACCGTCAATACCAACATAATTCTTTAGTTCTGTATAATCCTGTCTCTGTATATTAGTTATTATGATGAATCTGATCAAGCATCTGCATGCCATATAACTGGCAGTTACAAGTTTCATCGAATGTATAACTATTTTCACCATGATGTTTTAACCTGACGGGTAAATGAAATACATTTTAACAGGAAGTTCTGGAACAGAAGAGTGGAGCTGTGCAAAATTCTCCTATGGACAAATCTACCCCAGAACCTAGTCCGTGGTCACCGGTACGTAATTGCAAATATGGAACTCATCTTCCCTAAACATGCATCAAGTGGCGCTTTAATATTTCCTTACTCCTTAGCTTTAGAAAGTGTACATGCGATGAATCTTTACAGAACTTGCAGTGCTTTGTATAGTTCTTATCAGAAGTTCCATTCTTTTCTTTTCTTTCTGAGGAGACAAGCAAATGCACTGGTTAGGGTCAGTGGATGCACTTTTCGTTGCATTTCTTGTGACTTTGTTCAAGAAATTTTGCATGTGTCTTTGTAGGTTAAACGCAAAGCTCAAGATGTTGGTCCATTTGACTGTACCAAGTACTCCAAAAGCGTTCGAACATCTGATACGCCTTAACCTGCACTTCACCTTCTCTTGAGGTAACATCAGGGAGCAGACACGCTGTACAAAGTCACGCAGAGCTCAGCTCGGAGTGTTGTCACTCCTGTGATCTACCACTGGATCTTATTTTGTCCAATCCAACAGCCTCGTTGAAGTGCTTTTGTTGTCCAATCCAACAATCTTATTTTGCTTAAATTGTACGTATAATCAACACTATTGGCATCACACGCCACAAGCAAGTTAGAAACACAGGTTTAGGGTTTTGCGTGGGTGGTTGACATCCAGCCTCACGTCTCAATATATAGAGGATCACAATTACAATTACATACGTATACAAATACGTGTACAAGGACAATATACTAGACCCTACTTTACATGCCCCCTCAATCTGAACTACATACAAGATTCAGATTGGTTCTAAAACGGTCTAGCATCTGTCTAGTAGCGGGTTTAGTAAATACATCCGCTAACTGATCATCTGTAGAAATAAACCTGACTTCCAGTTCACAAGCAGCTACTCGTTCTCTCACAGTGGAAATCAATCTCAATGTGTTTGGTCCGAGCATGAAACACCGGATTCGCCGTCAGGTAAGTTGCCCCTAAGTTATCACACCACAATATAGGAGTGCGCTGCCGTGGGACTCCAAGTTCTATGAGAACCGAGTCTATCCAAATGGCTTCAGCCGTGCCATTGGCTAATGCCTTATGCTCTGCCTCGGTGCTTGATCTCGAGACTGTGGGTTGCTTCTTCGAGCTCCAAGATACAAGGTTAGGTCCAACAAATATAGCAAAACCACCAGTGGAGCGCCTATCATCAACACAGCTTGCCCAGTCTGCATCGGTGAATATACTCACTCCAGTGAATCTGGACTTACGAATCCGTAGTCCCATGTCTAGCGTACCTTTGACATATCTCAGAATACGCTTGACTGCTTCCCAATGATCCACCGTTGGCTGAGACAGGAACTGACACACTTTGTTCACTGCGAAGGAGATATCAGGACGAGTGAGGGTCAAATACTGAAGTGCCCCAACCACACTGCGATACCGAAAGGAGTCACTACCCAGTAGTGCACCACTATGACGTGAGAGACTCTCGGATGTAGCAAGCGGAGTGGAAGTGGCCTTGCAGTTCTCCATGTTGACGCGATGAAGAAGATCTAAAGCATACTTTTTCTGCGTCAAGGTCATGCCCCCTGAATGAAAGGACGCTTCCAAACCAAGAAAGTACTCGAGGCGACCCAAATCTTTGATGGGAAAGCTAGCAGACAACGACTGCACAAGACGATCCACCACGACGGGGGTAGAGCCAGCAATCACAATATCATCAACGTACACCAGCATGTATATCTGTATAGTACCCTGGGAGAAGATGAACAGAGATGCATCTGATCTGGAGGCAACAAAACCGAGCTGCAAAAGGCGCTGACTCAAACGAGCATACCAGGCACGGGGTGACTGCTTGAGACCATAAATAGACCGTTGAAGTTTGCAGACATGAGAGGGATAAGTGGCATCCTCGAACCCAGGTGGCTGCTGCATGTACACATCTTCGGCCAAGAACCCATGTAAAAAGGCATTGCTCACATCAATCTGTCGGAGGCTCCAGCCACGAGACACAGCAAGAGACAAAACCAAGCGAACCGTGGCAGGCTTCACCACTGGGCTAAAAGTATCTCCGTAGTCAATCCCGTGCTGTTGAGTGAAACCACGAGCAACAAGACGAGCTTTGTGCTTATCAACAGACCCATCCGGACGGTGCTTGGTTTTGAAAATCCACTTGCAGCTCACAATATTAACACCAGGTGGCCGAGGCACCAACACCCAGGTGTTAGTGTGAAGGAGAGCAGCAAACTCCTCGGACATGGCGGCACGCCAGGCAGGTTCACCCAGAGCATCACGATGGGAAACCGGCGCGGCGAAGAAGGCACGACGGCGAGAGTCGTACCGAACCGTGCCATCAGTGTAAGACTTCTCCTTGCGCGTATGATCACGATGGCGTGTAACCATAGCATGCGCCAGAGCTGCATCGCCAGTAAGAGAAGATGACGGCGACGAGGGCTCGGCCGAGGGTGTCGCGGCTGAGGGGACCTCAGCAGGAGGCGACACGGGCCGAGAGACGATGGTGTGCGGGACCGGCCCAGGCGAGGGCGGCGGCCCGGGCGACGGACCAGGCGAGGGTGGCAACCCAGCCGCACCGGGCGAGGGTGGCGACCCAGCCGCGTCCCCGGTCGCGCCATCAGGCGAGGCAGCCGCATCCGCCTCGGGCGGTGGGACATGCACGTCGGGCGCATCAGGAGGCGTCGGAGCAGCAACATGTACCTGGGGGGAACTCAAAGCAATATCACCTGCAAAAGACAAGTTAGATGACAAATAGGATAGGTCATATTTGCGCACATGGACATCCGGAACTGGTTCATCGAAGGGAAAAGTGAGTGCATGTTCAAGAGAAGCAGGATCAACCGAAACGCCGGGTTGAGAGTAAGGGAACACAGTCTCGTCGAAAACAACATCACGAGAGATGTATATCCGACCGGAGGTACGGTCAAGACACTTATAGCCCTTATGCAAAGGACTATAGCCAAGGAAAACACACATCTTGGACCGAAACTCAAGTTTGTGAGCATTGTACTTGTGGAGACTAGGCCAACAAGCACACCCAAAAATCCGAAGGGAAGAGTAGTTGGGCTGAATATGAAACAGACGAAACAAAGGTGTGTCCTTGTTGAGAACCGGAGTGGGCATACGGTTGATGAGGTAACATGCCGTAAGAAAAGCCTCATCCCAAAACCGAAGTGGAAGAGAGGAGTGCGCAAGCAAGGCAAGACCGGTCTCGACCAAGTGTCGGTGTTTGCGCTCGGCAATACCGTTCTGCTGAGAGGTATGCGGACATGACACTCGGTGAGAGATGCCCGTGCGTTGAAAGTAGCGATGGAGCTTGTGGTATTCACCACCCTAGTCAGACTGAACGACTTTGATTTTATAATCCAGAAGGCGTTCGACATGAGCCTGAAAGTTGTAGAAAACTTGCTCAACATCAGACTTGTGTTTAAGCAAATAAATCCAGGTGAAGCGCGTGTAGTCATCAATAAAACTAACATAATATTTGTACCCTCCCGACGAAGCAAGAGCGGGACCCCAAACATCTGAATGTATTAATTCAAGAGGTACAGTAGTGATGTGAAACGAAGTAGAATAAGGTAGTTGATGACTCTTAGCACGCTGACATGCATCACAAACTAACGATGAATTATTTGAACTAGAACACGGAAGTTCATGACTCCGAACAATGGAAGTGACCACATTATTTGTAGGATGACCAAGACGTTGATGCCATTGCGACGACGAAACTCGAACACCGGAGGAGGCATGGTGAGACGATGAAGATGACGCACGAGCGAAGGGGACCGGATAGACCCTCCCGTAACTTCTACCGTGAAGGATGACACGCCTGGTTGCTTTGTCCTTAACAAGGAAAAAGCGACGGTGAAATTCAACAAACACGTCATTATCACAAAGAAGATGATAAACAGAGAGAAGATGCTGGCTGATGTGTGGAACATGAAGGATGTTGTGCAGTTTAAGAGATGAACCGGGTAAACGCGAATGACCAATGTGTGAAATAGACAAACCTGCACCATTGGCCACCTGAACCTGATCCTTGCCGTCATAGCGCTCTGATACCAAGTTAGAAACACAGGTTTAGGGTTTTGCGTGGGTGGTTGACATCCAGCCTCACGTCTCAATATATAGAGGATCACAATTACAATTACATACGTATACAAATACGTGTACAAGGACAATATACTAGACCCTATTTTACAAAGCAATGCTTGTGTGGTAAATAAAGAGATAATATCTTCTGTTTCGTCCGAACCCTCAGTTAGTAGCTATAAATTGTTTGGACATTATGTCTGACAAGGTAAGTTTTCTTATGTCTGAAATCTAATAGAGCGAGCAACATCATGAGATGGAAGATTCATTCATACAGGGTAAAATTTCCTTACTGCCATTATGCAATGGTGGTTGACGATATGAGACAACAACAACATTATGTACTGGCATCTCTTTGCGGGTTTGTAATTGTCAAAACTTCTCCGCGAGGAGCGAGGGATCTCTACTCTAGCTGGTCGTCGTCATCGCCGCCTTCATCGCCGACGAGGGGCCCGATCCGCCACTCGCTGCCATAGTAGGAGTTGGGCAGGCCGAGCCAGAACTTGAATGCCTCCTCCGCGCGCTTGCGCTCCCTCCGGCGGTCCTGCCTGGCCTGCGACGCGTGCTTGCTGGTGAACATCCTCGAGTGCATCTCGATGTAGATCTTCTTGTACTTGGTCTTGTTGGGCGCGATGCCGTTCTCCTCCATGCACGCCACGATCTCCAGCGCCTTCTTAAAGAAGGCGCCGCGCACGCACACGTCCGCCAGCGCGTCCAGGAGCTCCTCGTCCGGCTTCAGCGCCGGCTTGCCGGCCTCGCACCGCTCCTTCACCTCGTTCCACAGCAGCAGCGCCTCCCCCGGCTTCCGGGCGACGGTGATCCCCTTGGCCAGGCTGCCGTACGTCGCCACATCCGGCTGCACGCCGCTCTCCTTCATCCTCTCCACCGTCTGCTTCGCCGTCTCCAGCATCCCCTGCTGGCAGTACCCTTCCACCAGCATGTTCTAGGCCGGCCTGTCCACCGTCACCCTCGGGTCCTTCTCCATCTCCTTGAACACCTTGTGCGCCACCTTGGGCTGCCCCGACGCCGCGAACGCCTTCATCAGCGTCGTGTAGCTCACCGTCGACGGCGCCACCCCGCGCGTCCGCATCTCGTTGAACAGGGCCAGCGCGCCGGCGGTGTCGTCCATCAGGACGCACCCGTCGATGAGGGTGTTGTACGTCACCACGTCGGCCTCGATGTCGGCGTCCGTCGTCATCTCCTCCAAGAGCTCCCTCGCCCTGCTCATCTGCAGCTGCTGGCAGTACCCCTTGATGAGCACGTTGTACGTCACCCGGCTCGCCGGGACCCCTGCTCTCGCCATCTCGTCAAGCACCGCGTGCGCGCGCTCCATGTCGCAGGCAGCCACGAGGGTCAAGACCACCGTCGTGTACGTGACGTGGTCTGGCCGGCTCGCCGGCATCGTTTCCCCCTCTCGCCGCATGGCGCGCGCCATGGACACCACGTCGTCCACGCGCCCGGCGTTCATGTACCCCTTCATCAGCGTGGTGTACACCCTCGAGTTGGGCGGGTACGTCCTCGACAGCAACGGCGCCTCGGTGCCTTCCTCCGGCCTTGGCCCGACGATGTCCTCGAGCACGTCGCTGTGCTCGTCGACGACGATAGCAATGCCCTTCTCCTTGTTTCCTTCCACTGCGACATGCCTGAGCAGGAGGCAGGCGTCGCTGCGGCCGTCCCGCATGGCCTGCACGATCCTCTCCGCCGTGGGGATGTCGCCGAAGCCGACGTAGGCGGCGACGAGGGAGTGGAAGGTGGTGGCGCAGGGGGCGAGGCCGGAGGAGAGTATCCGCTCGAGCACGCGCGCGACGAGGTCCCGGCGTCCGGCGCACGCGCACATCTTGATGGCGATGCTGTAGGTGAGGGCGTCAGGGGCCGCGCCAGGCCAGCTGCGCATCTCGTTGAACAGCTGGCGGAAGCGGCGGCAGTCGCCGGCGTCGGCGCAGGCGCTGAGCGCGGCGTTGAACGCGGCCGTGTCGGGGAGCGCGAAGGACGCCGAGCTGGAGTCCGGAGCGCGGCGGAGGTGGTGGAGAATGGCGTCGAAGAGGCGGAGCGCGTGGGCGGGGCGGAGACGGGAGTCGGCGGCGGTGTAGGCGCGGCGGTCGGGGAGGAGGCCACGACGGAGCATGGAGAGGAGGAGGGAGTAGGCGAGGTGGGCGCTGCCGGAGCGGGCTGCGGCGGAGGCGGCGAGGGAGAGGGAGTTGGCGTCGAGGAGGTTGATGTTGGAAATATGCCCTAGAGGCAATAATAAAAGCATTATTATTATATTTCCTTGTTCATGATAATTGTCTTTATTCATGCTATAATTGTGTTATCCGGAAATCGTAATACATGTGTGAATAACAGACACCAACATGTCCCTAGTGAGCCTCTAGTTGACTAGCTCGTTGATCAACAGATAGTCATGGTTTCCTAACTATGGACACTGGATGTCATTGATAACGAGATCACATCATTGGGAGAATGATGTGATGGACAAGACCCAATCCTAAACATAGCACAAGATCGTATAGTTCGTTTGCTAGAGTTTTCCAATGTCAAAGTATCTTTTCCTTAGACCATGAGATCGTGTAACTCCCGGATACCGTAGGAGTGCTTTGGGTATGCCAAACGTCACAACGTAACTGGGTGACTATAAAGGTAGACTACGGGTATCTCCGAAAGTGTCTGTTGGGTGACATGGATCAAGACTGGGATTTGTCACTCCGTATGACGGAGAGGTATCACTGGGCCCACTCGGTAATGCATCATCATAATGAGCTCAGAGTGACCAAGTGTCTGGTCACAGGATCATGCATTACGGTACGAGTAAAGTGACTTGCCGGTAACGAGATTGAACGAGGTATTGGGATACCGACGATCGAATCTCGGGCAAGTAACATATCGATAGACAAAGGGAATAGCGTACGGGATTGATTGAATCCTCGACATCGTGGTTCATCCGATGAGATCATCGTGGAGCATGTGGGAGCCAACATGGGTATCCAGATCCCGCTGTTGGTTATTGACCGGAGAGTCGTCTCGGTCATGTCTGCTTGTCTCCCGAACCTGTAGGGTCTACACACTTAAGGTTCGGTGACGCTAGGGTTATGAAGATATGTATATGCAGAAACCTGAATGTTGTTCGGAGTCCCGGATGAGATCCCGGACGTCACGAGGAGTTCCGGAATGGTCCGGAGGTAAAGAATTATATATAGGAAGTGCTATTTCGGGCATCGGGACAAGTTTCGGGGTTATCGGTATTGTACCGGGACCACCGGAAGGGTCCCGGGGGTCCATCGGGTGAGGCCACCTGTCCCGGGGGGCCACATGGGCTGTAGGGGGTGCGCCTTGGCCTAGATGGGCCAAGGGCACCAGCCCCTATAGGCCCATGCGCCTAGGGTTTCCACCATGGAAGAGTCCATGTGGTGGAAGGCACCCCTAGGTGCCTTGGGGGGGAGGGAAACCTCCCCTTGGCCGCCGCCCCCCCTAGTAGATCTCATCTACTAGGGCCGGCGCCCCCCCTGGCACCCCTATATATAGTGGGGGGGAGAGAAGGGATTTCAGACCAGCCCCTGGCGCCTCCATCTTTCCCCGTTACGTCTCTCCCTCGTAGTCTCGGCGAAGCCCTGCTGCTGTGACGCCCTGCATCCACCACCACGCCGTCGTGCTGCTGGATCTTCATCAACCTCTCCTCCCCCCTTGCTGGATCAAGAAGGAGGAGACGTCTCCCGTCCCGTACGTGTGTTGAACGCGGAGGTGCCGTCCGTTCGGCGCTGGTCATCGGTGATTTGGATCACGTCGAGTATGACTACATCATCACCGTTCTTTTGAACGCTTCCGTGCGCGATCTACAAAGGTATGTAGATGCATCTAATCACTCGTTGCTAGATGAACTCCTAGATGATCTTGGTGAAACGAGTAGGAAATTTTTTGTTTTCTGCAACGTTCCCCAACAGTGGCATCATGAGCTAGGTCTATGCGTAGTTCTTCTTGCGCGAGTAGAACACAATTTGTTGTGGGCGTAGATTTGTCAACTTTCTTGCCGTTACTAGTCCTTTCTTGCTTCAGCGGTATTGTGGGATGAAGCGGCCCGGACCAACCTTACACGTACGCTTACGTGAGACCGGTTCCACCGACTAACATGCACTAGTTGCATAAGGTGGCTGGCGGGTGTCTGTCTCTCTCACTTTAGTTGGAGCGGAATCGATGAACAGGGTCCTTATGAAGGGTAAATAGAAGTTGACAAATCACGTTGTGGCTTTAACGTAGGTAAGAAAACGTTCTTGCTAGAACCCTAATTCAGCCACGTAAAACTTGCAACAACAATTAGAGGACGTCTAACTTGTTTTTGCAGCAAGTGGTTTGTGATATGATATGGCCAAAGTTGTGATGAATGATGAATGATATATATGTGATGTATGAGATGTTCATGCTATTGTAATAGGATTCACGACTTGCATGTCGATGAGTATGACAACCGGCAGGAGCCATAGGAGTTGTCTTTATTCTTTTTATGACCTGCGTGTCATCGAGAAACGCCATGTAAATTACTTTACTTTATTGCTAAACGCGTTAGCCATAGTAGTAGAAGTAATAGTTGGCGAGCAACTTCATGGAGACACGATGATGGAGATCATGATGATGGAGATCATGGTGTCAAGCCGGTGACAAGATGATCATGGAGCCCCAAGATGGAGATCAAAGGAGCTATGTGATATTGGCCATATCATGTCACGTTTATTATTTGATTGCATGTGATGTTTATCATGTTTTGCATCTTGTTTACTTAGAACGACGGTAGTAAATAAGATGATCCCTCACAATAAATTCAAGAAGTGTTCCCCCTAACTGTGCATCGTTGCGACAGTTCGCTGTTTCAAAACACCACGTGATGATCGGGTGTTTTATTCAGACGTTCACATACAACGGGTGTAAGACAGATTTACACATGCAAACACTTAGGTTAACTTGACGAGCCTAGCATGTACAGACATGGCCTCGGAACACAGAAGACCGAAAGGTCGAGCATGAGTCGTATAGAAGATACGATCAACATGAAGATGTTCACCGACGTTGAGTAGTCCGTCTCACGTGATGATCGGACACGGTCTAGTTAAACTCGGATCATGTAATACTTAGATGACTGGAGGGATGTCTAATCTAAGTGGGAGTTCATTAATAATTTGATTAGTTGAACTTAATTATCATGAACTTAGTCTAAATATTTTACAATATGTCTTGTAGATTAAATGGCCAACGTAGTCCTCAACTTCAACGCGTTCCTAGAGAAAACCAAGCTGAAAGACGATGGCAGCAACTATACGGACTGGGTCCGGAACCTAAGGATCATCCTCATAGCTGCCAAGAAAGATTATGTCCTACAAGCACCGCTTGGTGACGCACCCGTTCTCCCTGCAGAACAAGATGTTATGAACGCTTGGCAGGCACGTTCCGATGACTACTCCCTCGTTCAGTGCGGCATGCTTTACAGCCTAGAGCCGGGGCTCCAAAAGCGTTTTGAGAGACATGGAGCATATGAGATGTTCGAAGAGCTGAAAATGGTTTTCCAAGCTCATGCCCGGGTCGAGAGATATGAAGTCTCCGACAAATTCTTCAGCTGTAAGATGGAGGAAAACAGTTTTGTCAGTGAGCACATACTCACTATGTCTGGGTTGCATAACCGCTTGACTCAGCTGGGAGTTAATCTCCCGGATGATGCGGTCATTGACAGAATCCTCCAGTCACTTCCACCAAGCTACAAGAGCTTTGTGATGAACTTCAATATGCAGGGGATGGAAAAGACCATTCCTGAAGTATTTGCTATGCTGAAATCAGCAGAGGTAGAAGTCAGGAAGGAACATCAAGTGTTGATGGTCAATAAAACCACTAAGTTCAAGAAAGGCAAGGGTAAAAAGAACTTCAAGAAGGACGGCAAGGAGGTTGCCGCGCCCGGCAAGCAAGCTGCCGGGAAGAAGCCAAAGAATGGACCCAAGCCCGAGACTGAGTGCTTTTATTGCAAGGGAAGCGGTCACTGGAAGCGGAACTGCCCTAAGTACTTAGCGGATAAGAAGGCCGGCAAAACAAAAGGTATATGTGATATACATGTAATTGATGTGTACCTTACTAGTGCCCGTAGTAGCTCCTGGGTATTTGATACCGGTGCAGTTGCTCACATTTGTAACTCAAAGCAGGGGCTGCGGAATAAGCGGAAACTGGCAAAGGACGAGGTGACCATGCGCGTTGGGAATGGTTCCAAGGTCAATGTGATCGCCGTCGGCACGCTACCTCTGCATCTCCCTTCGGGATTAGATTTAAACCTTAATAATTGTTATTTAGTGCCAGCTTTGAGCATGAACATTGTATCGGGATCTCGTTTAATTCGAGATGGCTACTCTTTTAAATCTGAGAATAATGGTTGTTCCATTTTTATGAGAGATATGTTTTATGGTCATGCTCCTATGGTGAATGGTTTATTCTTTATGAATCTCGAACATGATGCTACACATGTTCATAATGTGAGTACGAAAAGAAGTAAGGTTGATAATGATAGTCCCACATACCTGTGGCACTGCCGCCTTGGTCACATAGGTGTCAAACGCATGAAGAAGCTCCATGCTGATGGACTTTTAGAGTCTCTTGATTATGAATCATTTGACACATGCGAACCATGCCTTATGGGTAAAATGACCAAGACTCCGTTCTCAGGAACAATGGAGCGAGCAACCGACTTATTGGAAATCATACATACTGATGTGTGCGGTCCAATGAGTGTTGAGGCTCGCGGTGGCTATCGTTATGTTCTCACCCTCACTGATGATTTAAGTAGGTATGGGTATATCTACTTAATGAAACACAAGTCTGAAACCTTTGAAAAGTTCAAGGAATTTCAGAGTGAGGTTGAAAATCAACGTGACAGGAAAATCAAGTTTCTACGATCAGATCGTGGAGGAGAATACTTGAGTCACGAGTTTGGCACACACTTAAGAAAATGTGGAATAGTTTCACAACTCACGCCGCCTGGAACACCTCAGCGTAATGGTGTGTCCGAACGTCGTAATCGCACTCTATTAGATATGGTGCGATCTATGATGTCTCTTACCGATTTACCGCTATCCTTTTGGGGCTATGCTTTAGAGACTGCCGCATTCACTTTAAATAGGGCTCCATCGAAATCCGTTGAGACGACACCGTATGAATTATGGTTTGGGAAGAAACCTAAGCTGTCGTTTCTAAAAGTTTGGGGATGCGATGCTTATGTCAAGAAACTTCAACCTGAAAAGCTCGAACCCAAGTCGGAAAAATGCGTCTTCATAGGATACCCAAAAGAAACTATTGGGTACACCTTCTACCTCAGATCCGAAGGCAAGATCTTTGTTACCAAGAATGGGTCCTTTCTGGAGAAAGAGTTTCTCTCGAAAGAAGTAAGTGGGAGGAAAGTAGAGCTTGATGAAGTATTACCTCTTGAACCGGAAAATGGCGCAACTCAAGAAAATGTTCCTGAGGTGCCTGCACCGACTAGAGAGGAAGTTAATGACAATGATCAAGATACTTCTGATCAAGCCCCTATTGAAATTCGAAGGTCCACAAGGACACGTTCCGCACCAGAGTGGTACGACAACCCTGTCTTGGAAATCATGCTGCTAGACAACGGTGAACCTTCGAACTATGAAGAAGTGATGGCGGGCCCGAATTCCGACAAATGGCTAGAAGCCATGAAATCCGAGATAGGATCCATGTATGAAAACAAAGTATGGACTTTGACTGACTTGCCCGTTGAGCGGCGAGCCATAGAAAATAAATGGATCTTTAAGAGACGCGGATGGTAATGTGACCATCTATAAAGCTCGGCTTGTCGCTAAGGGTTATCGACAAGTTCAAGGGGTTGACTACGATGAGACTTTCTCACCGGTAGCGAAGCTGAAGTCCGTCCGAATCATGTTAGCAATTGCCGCATTCTATGATTACGAAATATGGCAAATGGACGTCAAAACAGCATTCCTTAATGGTTTCCTTAAGGAAGAATTGTATATGATGCAGCCGGAAGGTTTTGTCGATCCTAAGAATGCTGACAAAGTGTGCAAGCTCCAACGCTCGATTTATGGGCTGGTGCAAGCATCTCGGAGTTGGAACATTCGCTTTGATGAGATGATCAAAGCGTTTGGGTTTACACAGACTTATGGAGAAGCCTGCGTTTACAAGAAAGTGAGTGGGAGCTCTATAGCATTTCTCATATTATATGTAGATGACATACTTTTGATGGGAAATGATATAGAACTCTTGGACAGCATCAAGGCCTACTTGAATAAAAGTTTTTCAATGAAGGACCTTGGAGAAGCTGCTTATATATTAGGCATCAAAATCTATAGAGATAGATCGAGACGCCTCATAGGTCTTTCACAAATCACATACCTTGATAAGATATTGAAGAAGTTCAATATGGATCAATCCAAGAAGGGGTTCTTGCCTGTGTTACAAGGTATGAAATTGAGCTCAGCTCAATGTCCGACCACGGCAGAAGATATAGAAGAGATGAGCGTCATCCCTATGCCTCAGCCATAGGTTCTATTATGTATGCCATGCTGTGTACCAGACCTGATGTTAACCTTGCCGTCAGTTTGGTAGGAAGGTACCAAAGTAATCCCGGCAAGGAACACTGGACAGCGGTCAAGAATATCCTGAAGTACCTGAAAAGGACTAAGGAAATGTTTCTCGTTTATGGAGGTGACGAAGAGCTCGTCGTAAAGGGTTACATCGACGCTAGCTTCGACACAGATCTGGATGACTCTAAGTCACAAACCGGATACGTGTATATTTTGAATGGTGGGGCAGTAAGCTGGTGCAGTTGCAAGCAAAGCGTCGTGGCGGGATCTACATGTGAAGCGGAGTACATGGCAGCCTCGGAGGCAGCGCATGAAGCAATATGGGTGAAGGAGTTCATCACCGACCTAGGAGTCATACCCAATGCGTCGGGGCCGATCAAGCTCTTCTGTGACAACACTGGAGCTATTGCACTTGCCAAGGAGCCTAGGTTTCACAAGAAGACAAGGCACATCAAGCGTCGCTTCAACTCCATTCGTGAAAATGTTCAAGATGGAGACATAGAGATTTGTAAAGTACATACGGACCTGAATATAGCAGATCCGTTGACTAAACCTCTCCCTAGAGCAACACATGATCAACACCAGAATTCCATGGGTGTTCGATTCATCACAATGTAACTAGATTATTGACTCTAGTGCAAGTGGGAGACTGTTGGAAATATGCCCTAGAGGCAATAATAAAAGCATTATTATTATATTTCCTTGTTCATGATAATTGTCTTTATTCATGCTATAATTGTGTTATCCGGAAATCGTAATACATGTGTGAATAACAGATACAAACATGTCCCTAGTGAGCCTCTAGTTGACTAGCTCGTTGATCAACAGATAGTCATGGTTTCCTGACTATGGACACTGGATGTCATTGATAACGAGATCACATCATTGGGAGAATGATGTGATGGACAAGACCCAATCCTAAACATAGCACAAGATCGTATAGTTCGTTTGCTAGAGTTTTCCAATGTCAAAGTATCTTTTCCTTAGACCATGAGATCGTGTAACTCCCGGATACCGTAGGAGTGGTTTGGGTATGCCAAACGTCACAACGTAACTGGGTGACTATAAAGGTAGACTACGGGTATCTCCGAAAGTGTCTGTTGGGTGACATGGATCAAGACTGGGATTTGTCACTCCGTATGACGGAGAGGTATCACTGGGCCCACTCGGTAATGCATCATCATAATGAGCTCAGAGTGACCAAGTGTCTGGTCACGGGATCATGCATTACGGTACGAGTAAAGTGACTTGCCGGTAACGAGATTGAACGAGGTATTGGGATACCGACGATCGAATCTCGGGCAAGTAACATATCGATAGACAAAGGGAATAGCGTACGGGATTGATTGAATCCTCGACATCGTGGTTCATCCGATGAGATCATCGTGGAGCATGTGGGAGCCAACATGGGTATCCAGATCCCGCTGTTGGTTATTGACCGGAGAGTCGTCTCGGTCATGTCTGCTTGTCTCCCGAACCCGTAGGGTCTACACACTTAAGGTTCGGTGACGCTAGGGTTATGAAGATATGTATATGCAGAAACCCGAATGTTGTTCGGAGTCCCGGATGAGATCCCGGACGTCACGAGGAGTTCCGGAATGGTCCGGAGGTAAAGAATTATATATAGGAAGTGCTATTTCGGGCATCGGGACATGTTTCGGGGTTATCGGTATTGTACCGGGACCACCGGAAGGGTCCCGGGGGTCCACCGGGTGAGGCCACCTGTCCCGGGGGGCCACATGGGCTGTAGGGGGTGCGCCTTGGCCTAGATGGGCCAAGGGCACCAACCCCTATAGGCCCATGTGCCTAGGGTTTCCACCATGGAAGAGTCCATGTGGTGGAAGGCACCCCTAGGTGCCTTGGGGGGGAGGAAAACCTCCCCTTGGCCGCCGCCCCCCCTAGTAGATCTCATCTACTAGGGCCGACGCCCCCCTTGGCACCCCTATATATAGTGGGGGGGAGAGGAGGGATTTCAGACCAGCCCCTGGCGCCTCCATCTTTCCCCGTTACGTCTCTCCCTCGTAGTCTCGGCGAAGCCCTGCTGCTGTGACGCCCTGCATCCACCACCATGCCGTCGTGCTGCTGGATCTTCATCAACCTCTCCTCCCCCCTTGCTAGATCAAGAAGGAGGAGACGTCTCCCGTCCCGTACGTGTGTTGAACGCGGAGGGGCCGTCCGTTCGGCGCTGGTCATCGGTGATTTGGATCACGTCGAGTACGACTACATCATCACCGTTCTTTTGAACGCTTCCGTGCGCGATCTACAAAGGTATGTAGATGCATCTAATCACTCGTTGCTAGATGAACTCCTAGATGATCTTGGTGAAACGAGTAGGAAAATTTTTGTTTTCTGCAACGTTCCCCAACAGTTGAGGCCGCCCTGGGCGCGGAGGCGGTGCAGCAGGCCCGCGGCGCGGGAAAAGGTGTGGGAGGACGTGGACCTGTAGGAGAGCTGTGCGAGGAGGCGGGAGGCCGCGGTGGGGGACTCGAGGAGGGAGGGGGAGGCGGCGAAGAGGCGGTAGGCGGCGTCCGTTTCTCCGGCGGGAGGAGAGCAAGGAGGGCGTCATCGTCTTCGTGGGTAGTAGAGAGTGGTGGGGCGGGAGAAATGGCCGAGTGGAGGGTGTGGTGGTTGCGCCAGGAAGTGGAGGAGGTGGCGGTGGCCGGCGAGAATGGCGGTGGCGCGGGGAAGGGGGCAGCCGGAGGTTGGGGCTGGGGCTGGAGGCGGGGCTTGCCGTGCCCGTGCAACATGATGGATGCTCCGCTCTGCTCTGCACAGGGGTGGGGAGGATGACGCTGACGTGTTAAACTGTGAGCATCTCAGACTCGAATGCAAAATCCTTTCCTCTTTTGTTTCTGTATGTGGAGCCTCTCCCAAATCGTGGCCGAACCTGTACCAAGCTAGCTAAGTTGGCCTAGGACTTAGGGTCTGTTTGGTTGGAGACTAGTGTGGCCAAGTCAAATTGTGGCTAGCCACACAAGTATGGCAAGCCACAAGTGTGGCTAAGAAATTGGACGCCAAACTTTGGCAAAAGTTGGCAAAAAAATTATCTCTTTGACAGGTGGGCTGTAGGGGCAATAAAGTGTGACAAGCCAAAGTGTGGCAAAAACCAAACACATGCTTGGCAAACTGTGACTGCCAAATTTTGGCTTGGCAAACTGTGGCTGGGAACCAAACAGCCCCTTACTTCCTCCGCTCCAAAATATAGTCCTTCCTCTATTCTCATACTTTAATTTTGACCATAAATTTAACCAACAAGACCGACTGCGGCAGGAGCAAAAGTTATAGCAGTGAATTCGTATTCAAAAGAAGTTTTCAACTATATAATTTTTTCTCCCGCGCAGTCGGTCTCGTTGGTTAAATTTATAGTCAAAGTTGACCACGGGAAGCGCGGGCGCACTATATTTTGAAATGGAGGAAGTATCATTCAGAGCCCAAGGACCCACTAGGAGCATCTACAGTCGGACTTGCCAAGTCCGGCTCCTCAAACACCCACGAACACGATCAAGCGTGCCCGCGGACACTGACCGGCCACACATCATATTTGGTGCTATGCATCGGAGTACCTCATATTTCATTCCCTACATCCATGCAAACCATGTAAAAGAAATCCTTGGTACTTTGGACATCACGTTAGCCTAACTTCGCTTCATCGTCGGAGATGTCCAGGACGTTGGTGCCGGGCGCAGGGTAGATGTTAGGGCATATCTCTCTAATGGTTTTGGTGATTGATGACAATACTATTTGCGGACTAACAATGTGCATTGAGCATTTCAGATAGTCTCACATATGGCACAAGACGATTTTATTCCCATCGTTGAAAGAAAGAGCGAAGGCGGGTTTTCGGTGTTTCTTCTTCTGTTAATTTGAGTTATAGAAAATTCGTACTATTAATAGAGGGTCCGTTTTAAAAAGGTTGAGGTGGAATCAACACGTACAAAACCCCATATGCACCCACATACCCTTTCCGCATCATGGAGGATCCATCTGGTGATGCTTGGGCAGTTTTTCAGTACGGTAGTACCACTTGGGCGGTACTCCTGCCTACTACTATTGCCACTACTTCCGCTTGCCTTTGAGGAGTACACAAGCTTCTGTTGCCCATTTTGTTTTCGCACTATCTGGACGGTAGTTACACGGTAGTACCGCTGAGGGAGTCCAGGATTAGGGGGTCCTCGGACAGCCGGACTATATGCTTATGCCGGACTGTTGGACTATGAAGATACAAGATTGAAGACGTTGTCCCGTGTTCGGGTGGGACTCTCCTTTGCGTGGAAGGCAAGCTTGACAATTCAGATATGTAGATTTCCTTCTCTGTAACCGACTCTATGTAACCCTAGCCCCCTCCGGTGTCTATATAAACCGGAGGGTTTGGTCCGTAGGACAACAACAATCATAATCATAGGCTAGCTTCTAGGGTTAGCCTCTACGATCTCGTGGTAGATCAACTCTTGTAATACTCATATCATCAAGATCAATCAAGCAGGAAGTAGGGTATTACCTCCATAGAGAGGGCCCGAACCTGGGTAAACATTGTGTCCCCGGCCTCCTGTTACCATTAGCCTTAGATGCACAGTTCGGGACCCCCTACCCGAGATCCACCGGTTTTGACACCGGCATTGGTACTTTCATTGAGAGTTCCACTGTGACGTCGAAAACGGTTTGATGGCTCGCCTTGTTATCAAGGACAACATCACCTCTGGGGGAGCCCTGACTTTAGGCCAAACCCTCTGACTAGGCGGCTTTGTCATGACCGCCCGTTCGGCCGCCGCGCCGACGATGACTTCTTGGGTCATCAAAAACAGCCTCCACGTCAGCTCGGAATACACCGAGCAGATGGATCCAATGGAGCTCTCGTCCCTTAACGAGCTCTTGGATCGCATCGCCGCCTTGGGAGTCGCTACAGACTATGATCGGATTGGGCTTAAACCCAATCAAAGAGAGATTAACTCTCCGCTGGTCACCCATCAGATAGCGGTGGTGGAGGAGCAATGCAGCGATTCTTCCTCTATTCTGAGGACGAACTAAGTCCGGATTTCCGAGCTCTCCGAGCCGGATACCCGTCTGCGGGAGGACATGACCCAAACTCCGAACTTAGAATCGGACATCGGGCCAGAAAAATTGGGCAACATCCCGGAACTCAAACTGCCAAGTTCAGAAGTCCCTCTGCCCCTGGGTCTCAGATCGGGTCAGGGTTCGGACTTAAATCCACCCACCCACCCAGATACAAGCGATCTTTCCCACATTAGACAACAATCCCAAGAGACAGTACATCACTTTTGGGCCAGATTCCTCCTTGCAATAAGCAAGGTCAAGGATTGTCGCGAGGAAGACGCAATCTCATTCTTTTGCAAAAATTGCACGGACAAGGGAATCCTCAACGCCATAAGTCGCCATGACATATCACACTTAGCTGACTTGGCAGCCATAGTACAAAAGTAATGTGCGATGGAAAGCGCCTGGAAAACCCAAGCAAAATTCTGGGATCCTCTGACTCTCACTAAACCCCTCGTTCGAACTAAAAGGGTGCACACTCGGGCAGAACTTTGGCTCTGGCACCGCTCCAATACCGCTCGCTCATCTGTATCACGTGACAATTAGCGGTAGTATTGCTGAGCGTAGACGGTAGTCCCGCTCCGGCGGCACTACCGCTCTAGTATCCCCACTAATCCCTTGCGTATCTTGTTACTCTTTGGGTGTTTGGATACCCTAGACGGAAGAGGTCACCTTGGAGCCACATTCCATTGTGGTTAAGCTTCGTGGTGGTGTTGGGAGCCTCCAATTAATTGTGGAGAGAGCCCTAATGTAACGCCCTCGATGCGGCTATAGCTCCCACGTGTCGAGGCACGACTTAGAGGCTTAACCGCATTGAAAGCAATGTCGCAAGTCAGGCAATCATTACAACATCCCATGTAATATATAATAAAAGGGGGAGATAACATAGTTGGCTTACACTCGCCACGTCACATCAGAGTACATAAATAACATCCATCATACAAATCACTCATGGCCCGACTACGGTGCCAAAATAGAAAAGACCCCCAACATGCGACAAGGCCCTGAATCGATTACCCCAACTAGGCACCACTACTGATCATCCGGAAAAGACACGTAGTATCGCTGAGAGTCCTCGTCGAACTCCCACTTGAGCTCGTAATTGTCAACTGGAGCAGAAACACCTGGACCTGCATCTGGAGTTGTAGTATCTGTGAGCCACAGGGACTCAGCAATCTCACACCCACGCGATCAAAACTATTTAAGCTCATAGGAATGGATAAGGCAAATATATGTGGAGCTGCAGCAAGCGACTAGCATATGTGGTGGCTAACTTATACGCAAAAGAGAGCGAGAAGAGAAGGCGAAGCACGAGCGAGAAGCTAAAGGAACATCCTGCGCAAGCATAACTCCAACACCGTGTCCACTTCCCGGACTCCGCCGAGAAGGGGCCATCACGGTAACACACACGGTTGATTCATTTTAATTAAGTTTAGTTCAAGTAATCTACAACCGGACATTAACAAATTCCCATCTGCCCATAACCGCGGGCACGGCTTTCGAAAGATCAATCCCTGCAGGGGGGTCCCAACTTAGCCCATAACAAGCTCTCACGGTCAACGAAGGAATAGACCTCCACCCAAGACACACCGATCAGACTCGGTATCTTGGTACAACAAGATGATTCGACAGGTTAAAACAAGTCCAGCAACACCGCCCGAATGTGCCGACAAATCCCGATAGGAGCTGCACATATCTCTTTCTCAGGGCACACTTAGATGAGCAATCCGTACAACTAAAACCAAACCTCGAGTTTCCCTGAGGTGGCGCAGGGCTCTAGTTCGAACCAACACTCAGAGGAGCACTGGCCCGGGGGGGTTAAAATAAGATGACCTTCGAGCTCCGGAAACCCAAGGGAAAAAGAGGCTAGGTGGCAAATGGTAAAACCAATGTTGGGCATTGCTGGAAAAGCTTTAATCAAGGCGAACTATCAAGGGGTTCCCATTATAGCCCAACCGCGTAAGGGACGCACAATCCGGGAACATAACACCGATATGACGGAAACTAGGGCGGCAAGAGTGGAACAAAACACTAGGCGAGAGGCCGAGCCTTCCACCCTTTACCAAGTATATAGATGCATTAAGATAACATAGCAATATAATGATATCCCAACAAGTAAATAAATGTTCCAACAAGGAACGGCTCCAATCTTCACCTGCAGCTAACAACGCTATAAGAAGGGCTGAGCAAAGCGGTAACATAGCCAATCAACGGTTTGCTAGGACAATGGTGGGTTAGAGGTTCAACATGGCAATTGGGAGGCTGACAAGCAAAAGGTAGGCATCGTAGCAGTGGCAAAGCAAAAGAGCGAGCAAACTAGCATAGCAAAGATAGTAGTGATATCGAGGGTATGATCATCTTGCCTGCACAGTTGTCAGAGTTGACTGGATCCTCACAAGCAAACTCAACGGGCTCCTCGGTAGCGAACTCGTCTCCCGGCTCTACCCAACAAGACAAACAAGCAACAAGGATACAATCAACCACGGGCAAGACCAAGCAATATGATGAAATGACGATATGCTATGCAGGATGCGATGCGGGATGCAAAATGCAAGATATGACAGGAAATGCATGAACCTGGCATCAACTTGGAAAACCAAGTGTGCCACTGGATAGAGGGGATGAAATCGCTTGAAAACGATATAAAGATCATTGGAATCGGAGTTACGGTTTGGAAATGGCGAGCGGTTTAAGATATGACACCGGTCTGCGATTTACAGCAAGTAGGCATCTAAATGCAACGAAATGAACATGCTACAACCACCAAACATGAAAACAAAATACATGGCAGTGATGTACACAAGATGGTTGACAAAACACTAGCACTGAGCCATAGGCAAATTCATCCCTTAAGAGGTTCAAACAAGCATGGCTAAAACGCAAATGCAAAACAGATTCCAGACTTAGTGAAATTAACACTAGTCTGAAATTTCAGATCACGATGCTCTCTTCGGAGCAGCAAAACAACATGATAGAAAATCTGAACATGACAAGTAAGAACATGGCATGGAGCTACTCAACAAGCTTAACAAAACACCCAAAGTGACCTGGGGCCAAAAGGGTTCACAAAATACTCTACCGAGCTCACGGACATCGCTCGAACACAATCAGTTTTCAGACTTAGTGAAAACTGAGACACGCTGAAATATAACTCACGAAGGCATGTAAACGAGCTCGATGCACTCACTACGGTGCAAGTCACGCTACACATGGCAAGAACAAAGGCATAGCATGCATGGAACACTAACGGTAGCATCGGCAAAATCGCAAACAAGTTGACGATCTGCCCAGATTAACAACGAAGCAAAAGTTGAGCTCGATTGAGTCAACCTAGAGCACTCCACATATGTAAACAAAGACATGGATGGATAGAGCACAACAAAAATATCAAAACTCCCTTACTGATCATCCTCAAAAGAGCTAGGGATCATTAGGAAACAAGCTGGACATATAGCATCATGAACTAAAATATCCCAGACTTAGGGAAAAATCACTAAGTCCCTGAAATCAGCAATCTCAGGTACCTCTCTTCGCAAGCTTGCACAAGACAACACACACATCCTAAAAATGCATGGGTGACACCTCTGGAAAGAAGACAAAATGCTTAACAATTCATCCCAAAGGGGCACAGGCATATCATGCACGAATTAAACATAGCAAAAATGACAAAAGTGCATGATGAACTAACGGATCTGCAATTTAACTCATGAAGCCTCCTTCTAACAGCATTTTGGGCATCAAGATGACCTCAAATGCAAATGATGCAATGTAATGAAAAGATGTACATGTCGAGCCGAAGATTTTGATATATCATATGCCCAAAACGGAGGTACGGTTGCGGAGATACAAGCAGTCAAAGGTAGCAAAAAAAATAAGGGGGAGAGGGAAAGTCAACCCCTAGGGTTTCAAAATTCCAGATCTGAGATCCAGATCGAGGCACGGGAACCGAGGCGGCTGGGGTACTGTAGCTCGCCGGAGTCGGAGCTCGCCGGAGACGCGGGCCGTCGGTCGGGGAGGAGGTTGCCGGGGCGGCGCCGGCGTG